>NC_045700.1:33346351-33646351 GCF_009834535.1 Camelus ferus | reverse complement strand
GGTCATTTAGTTCAGGACTTTTCAGTGTTTTTTATTCCAGACTTGTAATCCATCAAACAAATGCAAATAGATAGAGAGTTTACAAATGGGCCAGAAAAATAAAAAATAAAGTTAAAAAACCCAAAACAAACAAACAAACAAAAAAGATGGGCCCAGAGAAGTGAGGGGACTGGGCAAGGAAGGTGACATCCCATTAGCCAGTGGCCCTTAGGCACTTCTGAGTGCTAGCGCCCTTCAGAATGCAATTTTAAAACCTCATCTCTACTCCAGTTGTCTTAAGGAACTGACATTCTGAGAGGTAAAATGATTTGAACTTGTTCTTCCATAGGTTACGAAGACTGTAGTGTAGATTTCATAATTCCCTAATCGCTTCATATCTTTCATGTCTTTATAATTCTGTGATACATTTGTCTTCAAATTTTGCTTTGTATGTACACACTAAGAAGTTCTTAAAAATAAATCTTGATGTAGAAGTCTTTACATTATTTCAGTAGTCTGTTATGATCTTCCTCTAACTCCACTCTTGATACATAGTGTTCCTGAGCTCCATGCAGTATTTCTGGTGCAACCACACAGTGACTTATTCTGTTGCAGGCAGATTAGGACAGTGGCTAAGCAATCAAACATTAAACATGATACTACTTGTGTTCCAATCTTGCCTTAGGAGCCTCAGTTTTCTCATTTGTTAAGTTGGGGGTAATTATAATACCTACCTGACTGGGTTGAGTCTATCTGTAATGTACTTAGCCAAGCACATAGTAACTGTTTACTGTTATTTTCGTATATTTTTCCCCCAAAACTCTTTTTGGCCATCAGAGATCTTGCAAATTGCTGGGAATTTCCCTTTCAGAGATAAAGGGTCACTGATGCTTAAATCCAGAGCCTTCTATCTTATATTTAGATTCATTTCCATGAATGCATTTCCTTCACTTTACATTCTCTTTCCCATATATCTTTGGTGTATTGTTTGCAATTCTACTTTCCACGGAAACTAAGGGTAAATGATCAGACTCATACTATTAAGAGTAGAAAGGGTCCAGGATCGAGTCTTTCACTATGAAACAAGGGACATTTTAGAGAATTTAGGTCACTTTTCAAGACCCACCAATGCTCCAAATTTCCCTGTTCAGATCACATAGTTCCAGTATAATCTTACAACTTGGATCAGTGTCGCGGTTCCCCTCAACCTTACTCCCAATCCCTGAGAAATTTCTTCATGTATTTGTCTGAATAGCTAAAATAATACAAGTAAAAAGGACAGGATTGTTCTAAATTATGTAAATATCTGAATATACAACGAAAAAATGTAATCCAATGTATACATAACAAAATTTTCCTTTGTCTCCTACACCAACGACGACTTCAAGAGAAAGACTCTCCCAATAAAGTACAATAGAAAGTAATATAACGAATTTTTAAAATAACTGTTAACCTAATATTTTATAGTTATTTAATTTAAAAAATCCATTGCTTCCTCTGATATTGAATACATAAACTCATCCTTACTGATGGGAATCTTTGAGCACATGGAAATACCTATTTAGTAAGACAGGGAAAGCTTTTTCTCATGTAAGCATTGGTGGTTCAGTGGTAGAATTCTCGCCTGCCACGCGGGAGGCCCGGGTTCGATTCCCGGCCAATGCAGTGTAGGTTTTTCTCAATTAACCTTCCTTTTTTTTCCCCCGGCATGTCTCGGGTCCCCAAAACTAGTTCAATAAAAACAGAGAAACGGTCTTATGCAAATGAAGAAAGATGAATCAAGGATAATTTCCCGTTTCACTTTTTCTACGAGCAATTGAAACATCTGCTTTCCCGAGCTTCAGCGTATTTTTTGGGCCTTCCTTTTAGATCTTTTGAGGCGCCCTAGAGTATATGAGCAAAATATATGAATAGGACATACAGTATTCTGGGATAAGAATTTAAAATGCAGAATCGGCTCTTTGGAGATGCCGGGGATTGAACCCGGGACCTCACACATGCGAAGCGCGCGCTCTACCACTGAGCTACATCCCCCAGCCGCAAGAGCCTTTTCTGGTATAGGTATTCGTTCAGTCTAGCGTTAGTCCAATCACCGTAATAACTCCAAAGACTATCTTGGTGAGCGCGTCTGCAGCCTGTTTCTACGTTTTCCAGCCTGGTCTAAACTGCTTCTAGGGTACATCGGAACTCCGTGAAGCTAGTAGTATGGGCCACTACCAAGACCAGCTCCCGAACACTCCTGCAGGGCGCCTAAATCTCGGGGAAGGAGGGCTCCGGAATCCCGCCCTGCTAATGGGGCGGGACTTCGGCGCGCAGAGAGCCCGCCCGCGTCGTGCTTCTCCGGGGGCCTTACCGCGCAGGCGCCGCAGAACTGGGAGATCGCCGCGGGGCTGGGAGGGGGGGGGTTCCAGCCCGCGGCTTTGCTGCCCAGGGGAACCTCAACTACCTACCCAGCGGCCAGCACGCGGTGCGCGCCGCGAGCATTGCCCTGGTGCTAAAGGGGGCCTGTTCCTAAAGCACAGCAGTGGGGGACGTTCTGTGATCACTCGAAAACTTTCCGGATTTACCTGTACACCACCACCCCACCCCTCACCGAAATAAACCCACATCCCAGGAAAACGATTTGTTCACTGGGTTTTATAGGGGTTACAACCAACTTTTGGAGATGAAAATGATTTGCTATATGCTCTTTCTCAAGAGGCCCAAAATGAAAGAAAAAAAAAATAACACCGCTACCTCTTTGTAGCTTAATCATATATAAATGTTGATAAACTCGGGTCAAGGTAACCTACCTGCTAAAGATGCATTTTTCTCTCCGTCAGATATTTACACCTTGGACGTCTCTGACTGATACGTTATGACAGTAATGTAAGTCATTTAACACCTTCTATTGTCCTCTGAACCCTCCTGAACCACACTAATCGTACTCCTAGCCCCAAATAAAAGAAATGTACCCCCAAGCTCTGTTTCCTCGGAAATTGCCTCTCTGCAGTTGTTTGAGTGCTCGGCAATATGATGAGCTAACTGGCATTACAATGAAATGTGTTTGTCCCTCTGGGTGCAGTTTAAACTGATACCGCCCCACAGAAGTGGAGGCTGAGTGGTAGAAGGCTCAGATAGACTGATGGGAGTGAGCAGGGGAGAGACTTGGTGTCAGGGGAGCTGCGTTACCTTCGCTTCCAGCCGACCTGTGGTACTGGCCCAACAGGCACATGGTGAGGGCCCAGAATTTCCACTGCTCTCGCTACAGCAGAGCACCCCTTGTAAATGTAATAGTCAGCAGGCCAAGAGCCAAAGCAGAAAAGCAGAAGTTTCAAAATAACTCTGGTAAACCACAAGTTTCATAATCAAGTCCTAAATTAAAAATAAATAAGTTACTGTGTTTGCTTACAGTAATTTAAACAAACAATAGCTCATAATCAGATTTTGTTTTTAACAAGAGCAAGCACATACTGATCTAATACAACTATAATACAGAATGTAGGGGGGAAAAAAGGCCACGTCAGTAGACAGTCATTAAGGAGCTCTGCTCCAAACCAAAACATTTCCAAAGCAACTCCTGCCTTCCATCCCATCTGGAGGCACTAGAACATGAACATCTTCAGTTGACTCTGAGTCAGAAAACAGGGACAGAGCAATTTTTCACCAACCAGGACTTACATCAGTGCACATCACAACTATAGTATTCAGTTAATTGTACAGGAAGCATGTTTGCCTTTGGTGACCTCACCCTGACATCCTCTTTAGGATCCCTTCCTCCTATTATGCCTTATTTCTCCATCACTCGAGGCATTTCATTTTGGGGAGCTCTTTCTCAGGCGAATCTTAAGGTTCAGGGATAAGCCTACAGAAGCCTCCTTTTAAATATTCACTCACATTCTACCAGTCCAAGGCCTAACTTGGTGCATTTTATAAAGAAAATGAAGCCAAGCTCTAAAGCCAACAGAGGATGTGAAATTGGTTTACTGGTCTGGCTTAATCCAAGAGAAAGACTGTAACTCCGCTGGCTCTTTCAGCCACTGTGGCTGAAGGGGAAGGTGAAAGAGAAGGCATGCTTTTGGATCAGGGAATACTTCTTGGATCCCATCTATTCTGTATGCAAAAAAAATGCCCCAGGTCTGCCTGCAGATGAAGAGAGGCTGACCAAATGTCCAAAATTATGGAGTATCAAAAAATTCAGTTCTATATTCCACCCTCCCCACAACTGACTTGGTTGGGGACAAATTTCCCCTATTCTCAGCCTCTCCCTGTCACACCCATTGTGCACACACACACAAATCCCATTCACAACGATTTACCTTCTGCCCCCACTTTGAGGCAGGTGATGTTTATCTCTGGCACTGCTCCCACATTGCCTTTCACACTCTTGCTTCAGCTCTTGGCCCTCTGTCTAGGTTATAGAGCACCTTTCCCTCAAAGCTGTTTGATGAGTTAAGATGTCTTCTCCCAGTTCAAGCACATTCAAATTACTGACAGAACCTTTGAAAAATGCTGATGCCTGTTTGAGCTTACTTCTAAACCAATTAAATCAGAATTGCTAGGCATCAGTATTTTTTTTTAACTCCTAGGCTATTCCAGTGTGCAGCTAAGCCTGAGAGCCATGGCTTGAGGGCTATTTGCATAACAACAAAGGATGTCTGGTGATGGCTGTTAACTAACCTTATTATGCTCATCATTTCACAAAGTATACATATATCAAATCATTTTGTGCACCTTAAACTAATACAATATTATGTGTTAATTATATCTTGATAAAATTGGGGGAAAAACCCAAAAGATGTCTATTAGCAATCCAGTTGTTCTCAAACTTTGGCTGCACACTGGAAGCACCTGGCAAACTGTAACGAGAAATACTGATACTTGAATCCCATCCCCAAATATACTGATTTAATTGGTCTGAGGATGGTCCAGGCATAAGAATTTTAAAAGGCTTCCTAGGTGACACTAATATGCAGCCAAGGCAGAGGACCATAGTGTTCAAGCACATACTTTCTCAAGTTCTTCACCCAGTTGAATGAGCAGCCAAGTCAGCCATAATTCTGACCATAGAGAATGCAGGGCCCTGATCCCCAACCCCTTCATTGGGAAGCTGGCATTGCTACAGGATAAAAGAAGCTAACTCATTCAAACTTCTCCCTATTTACCTTCATGTCAAATCAAGCTGGTGTTCACTGGAGGCAGGTGTTCAAGTGCTAAAAACAAGCATTTCTTATCCTCATCTATCCTCTCTCCTCTACTGCATCCCACATTACATGAGTGGGTTCCTGCAGTGAGCTGTCCCTGCTGATTTGCTGGCCATTAGAAGGGCTCAAGATGAGACTAGGAAGAAGTGGGAGAGGAGTAATCAGCATTTGGCACCTGGGAATGCCCTGTGCTTGTAGCTTCCTGGATGAAAAAGGACTGAATTGCTTTATTCAACACCTAAAGGAACAGACAGCTCTTTGAAATACATTATTTTGCTCCTCAGGGTCATAACTATTAGTAATTCTCCATCACCACAGTTAATTATCATTAATAACAACCTGAGGGCCAAAAAAGCTACTGGTTACATTTAATTCAGAGAAAGTTAATAAACATTACTCTTTTCAATAAGTACCCCAAAGTGAAAAATTATAGTGATCATAATTTGCATTTAGAATTAGAAGTATTTATTGAACAGTGTTAGATTCTACTTGGAAAGATGCAAATTCTATAATTTAGATTCTGGTTACAAATAGATGGAAACAGAAGGAGGTACATATTTAAGATGACATTTAAGAGAAAAAAGATGTTACAAAAAACCCATACTTCTGGAAACTATCAATGGTCAGTTTAAGAAAGATGTTTTAAGACTGCAAGGAGAAAAAAAAATCTATCTGTATCGAGTATGAAAGATTTTTCTGAATTTAGGTTATCTGCTCAATGAGTTTCTGTAGTCTTACAGTATTGGCCCATTCACAAAAACTGGAAATAGGATATAGATTTTCTCGTGGCAGTCTCTGACTGAGGTCTGATTTTACCAACTAGCTAACTCCCTTGAGATTAGATATTGTATTTTATTCTACATGAATTCCCCATAGAACCAAGCACTCACTGAGTTCTACTGAGGCATATAATACATCCTGGCTTTACAGTTTCAAGTAGGAAATTGGTAAAAAGGGTGTTTAAGGGTAAATGGACATAAAGGATTCCATTGAAGTGATGAAGATATTCTAAAAGATGTTCTAAAACTGGATTATAGTGATGGTTGCACAACTCAGTAAAACTTCCAAAAATTACTTAATTTGATAGTTAAAATGGGTGAGTTTTATGATACGTAAATTATACCTCAATAAAGTTTTAAAAGAGGGGGGTATAAGGGAATGGAATGTGTTAACAATGAAATGGGATTAATGTGACAGTGAAAAGTTACACATACAAATTGCATAACTGATCGGAAAAAGAAAAAAAAAGATGACACATAGAAGAGAAAAAGTGGAGAATGAAAGGCAATGATTTCCTGTGAATGTAGAAAGGAGCAAATAGTTGTTACATAGATTGTGAAACTACTGTTTCCAATAACTGTTACAAGGATAGGGGGTGAATAGCATTCAGGTAAATGTTGTGTGGAACTTCGGAAAACATTCCACAGCTCTGCAAATACAGATCTAAATATTTGCCTATATACAGTAACAATGTGTAACATATAATACATATATGTTAATAACTCTGTACATATTTGTTAATGTAAAACATCTCTGATATTAAATTAACTATTGATTGACTTAGGGCTATGTTGAGAGAGATTTGTAGGTGGTCATCAATTCCATTTTTATTCTGTTCGATTTGGGGTGCATTCATCTCTCCAAAGGGAGATCTTAAGTAGATGCTTAGATGATAAATTTGGAGACAAGAAGAGAGGTTTGGTATTGCAATATATATTTTAAAAATAGTCATGGACTGGATGAGACCATTTAGGGAGAGAGTAGAGAATGAGACAAGAGGTCTAGCTTTGAGAAACACTAACATTTAAAGATGAGAAATGAGAATGAAAAGGAACAGCCAAGGAGACAGAAGGAAAGCCAGCATAAGATTTCAGGGATCCCAACTGGAAAAGAATGTTTCAATAGGAAGATAAATTGAAAAATATTGGCAGATGAGATATCAGGTAAAGTTTCAAAGATTTAAAATGTCCCTTAGATTTAGTGACATGGAAGTCATTGGTTAACATTAGTAGCAGCTATTTCACTACAAAATCAAATGTTAATCCTTCTAATACATGGCAAGCAGTTCACAGTCATTCTTTCTGGGAAGTCTTCCTGTCTCTCTTCCAGTCAAAGAGCTATTTCATGCTCTTTACCTTTCAATATAAACCTTAAAGAAACTATCTCCTCTGAAGCAAATTCTTTTGGAAATGAGTGAGATCCAAGGAATCAAGAAAGGACAATAAACACAACTAACTACCTTTAAATCACAGGAGAATTTGCAAATAGGAAAGCTGCTTCTTCTTCTTTTTTTTTTTTCCTTTTCTGGTCTTAATGAGGATCACATTTATTCATTTGCTCATTCATTTACTCAGTGAACATCTATTGATCACCTACCACATGCTAGGCACTATGCTTGGAGCTGGGGATAAAAAAGTGACAAAGTTAGTGCTGTCCTTGCCCTGACCGTACTTATGGGTAAGGGAAGAAGCAGTAAATATAAAGAAAACATTGACTGTATAATAAAGGCTATGGTAGAAGGAACTAAGAGCTCCACGCAAGCACAGGAGAGGAACACATACTCCAAACCAAGAGGATCAGGGAAGGCTTCTGCAGAGACTTAAAGTTTGAGTAGCAGTTAGCCTGTTGAGGATGAGTGGAGATAAAGAAAATGAAGAAAAGCAATCTAATTGGAGAACAGAATATGCAATGACCTAGAAGCCAAGAAGGTGTCTTTAACAAACAAAAGATATTTAGTGGGGGCAGGGGGGCTGTGTTGCGGAATATGGAGCAGAAGAGAGGAAGCTGGAATGTAGGCAAGGTCTAGTTCATGCACGGTCTTGTAAATATCATAAGAGCTTACAGAGCTGTAAGAAACCATGCAGAGTTCTACAGCGGAAAAGAATGTGAGATTTTATTTTTGGAGAAAGCATTCTGGCTGTAGTTTATAGAACATATGGAAGTGGGTCCCAACAGAAACCAAGGAGACCACTGGAAGCTTTCCTCTGGCATCTAGCAAAGAAATGATGATCTAGAGCTGCACTATCCAATATGGTAGCCACTAGCAACATATGTCTATTGAAATACGGCTAATTCAAATTGAGAAGGTAAAATACCTCAGTAATAGTTTTTTTAATCATGACTACATGTTAAAATGGTAATATTTTCATATATTAGATTAAATAAATATTTTGTTAAAATGAATTTAACTTTCTTTTTACTTTTTGTGGTTACAAGAAAATTGTAAATTTTACACGTGGCTCATGTTATAGTTCTACTGAACAACACTGATTTAGAGACTTTCCACTGGAAATGAGCGAGGAGAAAATTGAATAAAATAAAAGAGATATTGAGGAAATGGGTTTGGCAGAACTTTCGTATCAATTGGATATGGGGGAAAAGGAAAAGAAAGGAATAAATGATTCCAAAGCTTCTGACTTGAGCAATTAAATGGAAGAATAGTAGATTGAAAAGAGCCTAGGGGTAAGAAAGGTTTCTTGTTTTGCTTTTATTTTAAGGTAGAAGAAAATTCAGTATGTTTGAATGAAAATATGGAGTCAAAAGAGAGGGAGGCAACAAAGACATGTGAAGACTACCTTAAGAGTCTCCCTTAGGGAAGACACACCTACTTTCTTGAAGCCAAAGAAAAGTGTGAACAGATGGGTTCTGAGATACAGTTAATTTTATAGATTTGGAGGTAGTAAATTAAACACTTACATGAAAAAAACTTCTACCTTTTTTTTTTTTTTCAAAGAAAAGAGTTCATCCACTTGGCCTTAAAGCTGAGTTACTGTGTTTAAAGAGTTGATGAAAATGGAAACAGTCTAAAGGAGCTGGAAGGATTTCCAGGCAGCACTGAGACCCAGATGAGGTTAGAGAGAGGAATGCAGAAAGCCACTGGTCAGCAGGAGACACAGAGAAAGGGGATGCCAGATTGCCCGGGTAGAAATTCTGAAGGTGCCTTTGGCAAAAGGATAATGGGGCCAGGAAGTTTGGGAATTGACAAAGGTATGACCAAAGGGAGGAAGACAGAATCTAAGCTTTTCCTGAAAGGAAGAAAGGAACAGGTTGACCAGGTGCTTGAAGAATTCCTTGCCGTCAAATAAGAGAGCAGTGTCAGTGGGATCTTTGGAATAAATATTTCAAAGATGGGGAAGTTCAGGGTGATGACATCGCCCTGGGAATGCATATCTAAAGGAGAGCGGAGGTGGTTAATAACAATGAGATGATCAAGGAATCAAAGGGCTTCAGATGTTCACAGGGACATTAATTCAATTTAGGAAGATGGTGGGGTCTGGGTGGAGCAGGCAGTGAGCCCAATGCATGTTTTTAAGGAAAGGAGAAGGAGCTGGGGGAAGGCCACAGGAGAGAAGTAGATTTATAGCACAGCAATTATCCAGTAAGTGTTAATTTCTTTTAACAGTTCACATACAAATTAATAAATAATTCCATTCGTAATTTCACATTAGAATAATATTCCATCCTTCTTTCCACAAACATATGGAGACCCAATATATATCTACTCTCTCTCTCTCAACACACACACACACACATACACACATATTCACATATGCTCCCCACTGCTGATATACATTAATCCAGTTTTTTAGACAAAACTGTTACAGAAATTGGAGATAAATGTGTTAAATTGTGCATTTTCTTTTTCTGATACAGATAGAAAAAAAAGATGTATCGTTTCTTGCATCATTAACAATAGAAACTTCATAAATGTGTTCAAACAATAGCTTCTAAAGGTTAGGGGAAGGCCATGCTGGTACACGCTGAGGAAGCATTTTTAGACAGATTTTTATAGTGAAAAGAGTGCTGAACTAGGAGTCAGAAAACCTGGTATTCAAGCAGATTGGTCAGGTATCAGTTAGGTGTTTGGGGCAAAACGTCTAACCTGGCTGAATCTTCATCTTCCAATCTGTAGAAGACAGGTGGCTTTTATAGCACCTACAACTCAACAGGGTCTTTGTGAGGATTCAGTAAGAAAATATACCAGAAATTCTTTTGTGGCCTATTAAATGCTCATATAAGTTATTTGAGGGGACTCCTGACCGAGTTCTAGTAAAACTTTATCACAGCTCTACAGTACTGGTAATTTTCACCTTCATAATGGGGAATTAAGAATCGAATCAAATTTATGATTTCTGAAGGATGGTTATGTTACTTGCTTATTGCTTATTGATTATTCTGAACTTTCATGGGATTTCTTTTCTTGTTTAGAGGAAGTACTGAAATACATCACCTCTTTTAGATTTCTCTAAAAGTGTGGACCTTGAGTTATCTCAATGGAGTCACCTGAAATGTTTGTTGAAAACACAGTTGCCTGAATTCAGCAGAGAGTCACCCCTTTGGGCTAAGAATCAAAAACCTGTATCCAAGTGTGATACATACTATGCATACTGAAAATTTTTATAACAAGTTTGTTGAGATATAATTCACCCATTTACAGCGTACAATTCATTGGTTTTTGGTATATTCACAAAATTGTGCAACTATCACCATCAAACCTGAGGTGTACTGGGTTAGTCAAAAGTTTCACGGAGGTTGAGGCTGCTCCATGGTCCAGGTATAAAGACCCCTCCCCCACCCCCAAGTATAACAATAGATAAAAGGCAAGATCATTGCATGCCATCAGACGGGTCTGCTTTCCAAGCACTGGTGGTGTTCTGCTAAACAGATGTTCTCCATTTTACAAAAGGGTTTGGGGATATTAGAGAGAGAATGCAATTGTTGCAGGGCCAAACTGCTAAGCCCGTGGATCAGAAAGAATTTGTAAGGGGAGAGACTCATGATCAGGCTAAGGTTCTCAGCATCTCTTAAGTCCTGCTTTTTGATTTAAAGGTCTTTTTCTCTTCTTAAGAATGCAGAATCAATGCAACTTCCTAGTATCTTTAGACAGAGCATGTCTTTAAACAGCTTATTGACATTTTCAGTTTGTCAGCTTCTCGAACTTCATTGTTGACCCAGTTCAATCTCGCTTTAATTAGAGGGGAAAGACTTTTAAACAAAAACACTTCATTGTTCCTGTAAGCGGTAACAGAAATGGTAAAGTGTGAGCCAGAAACACCGAAGGCTTTAGAAGGAGTCACAACTCTACTTAGGCTGATGTTTCAGGAATTTTGCAAAGTGCTTTTCTTACTCTGTGGGAAGAAAAGTGTTCTGGAGAAGCATATTGGGAAAGCCAGTAAGTTTCTTTTCCAGTTTTCTTATTTAGTGTACAGTGTGGTAAGTTTCTTGAGCATCATATTCACTTATGAGTATTATATATACTACATATGTATGTATATATGTGTGGGTGTGTCTGATTCACATACACACACTCCCCCAAGGCCTCTCTTCTCTTCTGTTGGAACTGACAGTCATTCTAGGGAGGTCATGTCAACATCTGAGTTTGACTATGAGGATTAAAACAATAAAGCCCCATAAACTCTTATAGGGGAGTTAGATCAAACTGTCCTTTTCATAGAGGAGAAAACTAAGGCTCAGGAAAGTTTGGTAACTTTAAATGAGAACACACTTTCCTACTTTCCTTGGAGTAGGTGGTCATACCTCTAAAGGAGGTTTTCTTGAATTAAAGTTAAGAACTTGGTAAAATATGATTTTTTAGGGTAAACCCTAAAATCTGTAATGAAGTAAGAGTCCTAGTCTCTGTTAATAGCCAAGTATTACATTTTCAAGATTATGACATTAAGACGAAAGCAGAGTGCAAGTTATGTTTTGAAATTTTATTTTCCATGATGTCAACATAAAAGCAGAGAGAAAGTTATGTTTTATAGTTGGTTATTTTCCTCTGCTGTACGCTAAGATTGTCAACTCAGTACAAAGCTCAGCTCAAACTATCTGTGAATGCTTTCCAAGTTCCAGAGACCTCTTTGGGAACATTTATCAAATAGCTGGTGTTATTGCCACATACAGATCACATCTTGGTTTAAAGCATAGGCCCCCATAACATTATCCTTGTTTACATGTCTTGAAGCAGCCCCTAGTTCCAGGAAATACTTTGTCATCACACACTTGACAATTTTTGGTTGCCATCAACCACGTCACAGACTTAACACTCAGCTTTCCCAGTCAGTCTTTCCAGGGACCCAACTCACCTCTGTCTGTTTGGGTTTCCATGCTGACATTTAGAAAAACAACAGTCACTCGACTCATAAAGCCCTTTCTCTATATTCGTACTAATTTTAATATTGTCTTTCTTCTAAAAGCTCCAAAATATTTTAAGGATTTTTTTTTCCTTTTTTGCAAGATTGAGCTTCCAACTTGTATTTTTTAAGTGCTTCCAAATTTTTTCTTAACATATGCTGCACAAAGTCTGTCCTATTAACAGAACCCACTCCTCTTCCAAATAGTATAAAAATCCAAAGATTTAGCCTTTCAGTGAGCATTTGTAGGCTGTACCATTAATTTGAGTTTTGTGTTTAGCTAAAATCAGTATGTATAAATTAGGTTCTCCCAAGTCCCTTTCTATGATCATCATAGATTCTGAGTTCAAATCCATTTCTGGAACACCCAGTTTGGTGTTGAATATGGCTGGGGACATATTCCTTTGTACTTATGAGGGCAGTGAAAGATTTTTAAGAAATGAACACAGCAGGATAACATTTGCTTCTCACATTTTTGAACAGCTCTCCTTTGCTTCCTCTTTCCACTCAAAAAACTCTTTTTAAAATCATAGGATTTGATAAATATGTGTAACAAATTAAGAATTTGAGAGAGGCATTATTGTGTGGGACTCTGCACTTTGATGATGGAATCAGATTGCCTGGGACTGAATCTTAGTTCTCTTACTTCCTACTTGAACAGCCTTGGGACTGTTGCTATCCTTTCTGTGCCTTAGTTTCGAAATACGAGTAAGAAAAGCTAAACGGAGATTGAGCAAAGCACTTAAAATTGTCGCACCTGCTATACAGAAGTAATAAATGTTAGCTATTTCTATATAACCGAATTAAATAGGATAAAATTTACAGATCAGTTACCAGGAATACAGGAACCACAGAATTTGGAGGCTACACACACCATCTCCCTGGGGCACATAAATAGGATCATTCTGGGAGGAATTTGAGAGAAGTTCTTTATTTTTTCTCTTTGCTTTCAATTTTTACTTCATTTTCTTATTTTATTTATTTATTGCCTTGAAGAATATTACTTACTTCCCGGGATTTCAACTTACATCATAAAGAAATAACCCTTTGATAGGCGGTATTTAAGGACTCCTCTATGGCTGTTACTGTGATTGTATTCCATTTTGATGTCAATTTCAGGATCGGGTTAGGATCTGAATGAAACCCTTTCCAAATAATTTTGACTAATCTGAGTCATTATGATCCTGGAATTCTTCCATAACAAAGGCACCAGAAAAGACTGGAGAAGTCTGCAGGGGAGCAATGTGAGAGAGAGCAGGAGGGTTGCTTGCTTCCACCTGTCAGGAAAGTCATACATAAACCAGATCTCTCACAGATGTGTGGAAAGGCCAGAAGCTAAAACAAATTTTTAGAGTGTGATTTAGGATAATTCTTGATTTACCTTGTTTTGGTTAGGTAAAGGCAATGATCCAGCCATTAGGTAGAAGTTTCTGCCTGCAAGCTTACTTGACCATTGTTGAAATACTCAAGTTATTCACAAGACTTCCCTTGTTCACTAAAGGAATGGTCAGAGATCATGATTTAAGAATTCACCACTGGAGAATGGAGATTAAAGAGATGTAACTCTTCAATGGGAAAATATAGTGCAGTATACTTATAGGTATATATGCCTGTGGATATGAAGATAATAGTGATGTTCCTAAAAATTCAATGCTTAAATAATGGTGGAGACTCATTTGAGATAAATGAATTCAAATTCCTTATGCTCTGTGCCCAGAAATTCAGCAATTCTTTGTTTTCTCTCTCCTGTCATTCTCTAGCCCTGTCATCAAGGTAAACCCCACCTTCCTGCGCAGGTTTCAGGACCTGCATTTCTTTCTCATCTCCTTCAGCACTTGTGTTATATTGGGCTGTTTGTTCAACTGTACTCTAGCTTTACAACAGGTATCCTAGTCCTCCACTCAGCCTCTCAAGATGTCATCAAACATGCCATCGGCAGTACCATGGGTGGCCTGGGCAGTGGACACCCCCAAAGGCAAACATCCTGTGTATGTTCAACCACAGTCCATGCCTCCAAATAGGAAGTTCACAACTAAAGCCAGAGGGCACAGGGTATCTGCTCTGGGAGGCCCAAAGGACTATACAGCGATAGGAGGAAGGCCGTTGTGATTCCTGGCTTAAATGTCCGCTCAAGTATAAATGCACACAACCCACACTTCACCCGCACTCCACACCTTTCAGGCTAATTCTTGTACTTGGCCCTGCAAATATAGAAATGAATGACACCTGACCCTACCTTTAAGGCCTATATAGCCCATAAAATTGACACTCTGAGGCAATTGGATTAGAAAGAAACAAAACAGTGCTTATAATTTGAATAGATGACGTCTCCAAAGTGCAAAAAAACCCCAAGCCAAAAAACAAACAAACCAAAACAAAAAACCCATGAAAAATTGAAATGATGATTAAATCAGCTGAAACCATTTTTTGCCTATAATAGGACCAAGTCGGATTGTAACAATGTCCACTCTGTAATAAAAGCTAAAGTGCAACATATATGTCAGCTCCTATAGAGAGGGTAAACAAAAGCCTTTACGGCTTTGACATTCTGAAATAAGGAGGGTGGAAGTAGTTATATAGATTTACACAGATTTTAAAGTAAGAACTTTTCAGATAATTAAGTGATTCAGCTTTTTACTGAAAATTCCTAATCTCACTTTAATTTATAATCCCACTTGTGAATCCATGGAAAATCTGATTTAAAAATTAAGACAGCTTTTAATTAGCACTGAAGATCATTAAGCCGGACCATCTGTACTTGATTCAATGAACCCTTCCATTGTTCTATATTTCACCCTAATCTCAGAAATGTGTCAATATGTATGTTAAAGTAACATTCACTGTTTATTATTTTTAAGTTATCAATAGTATATAACCCAAATTTGTCCACATTTAGGATTTTTAGAACTAAAAAAAAAAGTCTCAAAAGCAACTAGGTAGGCTGTCTAGAAAGGAACAAAAGCCATCTTACACCTGTACAACAACACCTTCCCAAGACAATGTAGAAACATCTGAAGAGTTCTAAAGAAAAAAATAACTAAAAATATTTCCACTTGGACAAGCTGTCTTTCAGGCATGAGGGAAAAAGAAGAGATTCTTAGGGATGTGTTGTCTCAGAAAATATTGTGTCTTGCAGTTATAATCTGGAGAACTCAGACATGATTCATAATTAAGAGTTCAAAAATGCAAAAGTAGTGATAGGAAAAATCTTGCATAGTTTTCCTCAGTTAGTGTGGACTTCTTTCATTAATCCAGCTGAAAACGTGGTATCAGATGAATTCTGCAATTTTGGAACAATCTTAATCTTCAGTGCTTCCCTAATATGTTCTTTCCTGTTTTTTTTTTTCTTCCCTTTCTCTTTTCCAATTACCTGAACATGAATGTTTATTTGCAAATCTGTACCTCTCAATTTATAATGAACCTTTCTCCATATTTACTGCCAACCTAAAATAATATCTGTTGTTCTCTAGTTTTATCACTTGTTTAAAAATGATAAACAACTTCTGGTTAATGATTATATTTGTTTATCTCTGATTCTTCCAAAAATATCACTAAAATAAAAACAAAGGAATAAAATGAGGTAAAAACTCACAGGAGGAAAAATAATGTGAGAAGAAATTAGTGAAAAGAGGAGGTCAACAAAGTGGGAAGAAGGAAAGCAGATGGATGAATCCTGCATAGGCTTAGGAATACATCAGATATCTAAAAGGGTGGGAGCCGTGGCTGGAATTGAAAGTGGAAAAGTCAGCCATCAGCCTCTCACATCCGCATGGCTCATGACCCAGCTACACAGCCACCCACATAGCATGACCCCCTCTCCCCAGCTGGGGAGCTATCACCCTCCTAGGCAGGTTTCTGGCTTACGGACGGATTTATTTCTATATTTGACAAAAGCCAGAGATTCATTTTCCAGATAAATTAAACTATAGGGAACCCGCAATCAGTCACCAGAGATTGGGAAGTGAACCCTTGCAGAAAACAGGGGAATATATGAAATTCCTATAAAATATAAAGACATCTCAGCTCTCTTCCCTGCTCCTAGAAGAGATCATCAGACAGGACATTAAAATGTGTAGGAGGCAGAATAGTGACCCCCCCAAAAAATGGCCATATCCTAATCCCCCAACCTGTGAATACATTATACTTCATGGCTGGTGGAATGGAGGTTGCAGATGGAATTAAGGTTGCTAACCAGCTGACCTTAAAGTAAGAAGATTATCTGGGGTTATATGAATGGCCCAAAGTAGTCAGAGGTCTTTTAAATGTGGAAGAGGGAGGCAGAAGAGTAAAAGTCAGGGTCAGAGTTATAAGATAGGAGAAAGACTTGATCAGCCACTGGTGGTTTTGAAAATGGAAGGGGGCCATGAGCAAAGAAACATAGTCAGCCACTAGAAAGTGGAAAAGGCAAGAAAACCAATTCTGTAGACCCTCTAGAAAGAAACACAGCTTGGCCCACACCTGGTTTTAGCCCCAGAGACCTGTTTTGAAATTCTGAACTACAGAACTATAAGATAAATTTGTGCTGGTTTGTCGTCATGTTTGTGACAATTTACTAGAGCAGTCATAGAAAACTAATACAAAAGGTCTAGCCCAAATAAAAGGCCAACAAGTAGTGACATTTGGACAGCTAGGTTCCCCTCCTTTCCCCTTGCAGAAGAAGCCTTAAATCTGCAAACATCCCTCTCTCTTCACATCACCTCCCCCTTGCATACACATGCTTAGTGCCTCCAATTAGCATACAGAGCTTCCATCTTGAATCTGAACAGACAGCCCACTACCCCCAGGAACGTGAATGCAATATCCAAAATATAAAGGATAAATAATAACTTTTTAATGTTTTTATTTTTTGTTTTATTTTTGTAGGGGAGGTAATTAGGTTTATTTATTTTTAATGGAGGTACTGAGGGTTGAACCCAGGACCTCGTGCATGCTATCACTGAGCTATACCCTTCCCTCAATAAAATAGAAATAATTATTTTTTTAAAAAGATAAACTTGAATGCAGAAGAAACAGAATGTGGAGGACAGGAAAACTGTTTAAAATGTATAATTAATATAATCAGAAAGCTAAGTGACATATTGTATCCATGAATCAAGAAGAGAGTGTTATTGAAGAAAAAGAAGTGGAGGGGAAGAAAGAAATGAATAAAAGTTCAGAGAAATTATAAAATATGTCAGCAGAAATGTTTTAAATTAATAGTGTTTAGAACATAAAGTTGAGGAAATCATCCAGACAAAACAGCTTAAAAGGCAAAAAGATGAGCTACAGGAGAGAAAAATTAGAAAATCAAGCATGCCAACAAAGGAGATCCAAATTAGAAGAGTAAGAATTTGAGAAAAAAAGAAAGAGCGAGAGAGAAAGAGAAGGGCAAATTGATAAAAAGAATTGATCAAAGAAATAATATAAGAAAATACCGTTTCTGCAGAGTTCCTGGTACAGTGAATGAAAAGAGACAGATATCAAAGCTCATGAGAAGATTTCAGAACACCTGTGACAGGTAGGAGCTCCCAGGGAGAAAGTGGAGACCACACTCAAGGAAGGGTAACAGTAAGCCCAGGGTGCCAGAAGAGTGGAGAAATGCCTTTACTGCTCTAAGAGAAAATGTTTAGCCTTGAATTATCTACCTACCCAAACTCGAGTGAATAAAAATTTACTAGACAAGCAAGTTCTCAAAAAATGGCCTTCCAATGCATGATCTGCTCTACTAAAATGAGGGAGTACCCTGAAAGAGGAAAAGTCTTTAGTTTGGAAAACAGTCAGCACAGAGTGGTGAGGGGAATCCCAGGACGACAACTATGCAGAGGACCCAGAAATCAGTCAGTCTGTGTCCCTGGAACAGGAGGACAGAATGGGTGAGGTGACAGCACAAAAAAAAGCAGGCAAGCAAGCAAGAGAAACTTGGTATGTTTGACTCTATTCATATATTTTTCACTTCAGTGGGATAGTTTTAATTTTTTTAAATTGGGAAGGTAAATACTGTTAGGTGTATAGAATGTAAACTTATAATAACAACCACCAAATCAGACAATAATGAATTCTGAGAGGCAAAATTATAGAAGAAAGGAAGTATAATCAAAATAAATTATGTATTTATCTATTAATAATATTTATATGGACACAACAATACAATTTATGTTGATTTAACAAAAAATTGTGAGATAATATTTGGAGGATGGGAGGGAGAGTGGAAATGCTAAATACTCATATTCCAGAGTTGAGAGGTAATAATGTTTGAAATCAATAATTATAAATGGCACTAAACGCATTAAGACACGTGATGGTAGAGTTTAGAAGACACAGCAAGAACTGAGTGGTTATCTCTGGGAAGATGGACTGGAGGAGTGGGTCCATTAGGAGAGGTGGAGCAGAGAACTGTGTTCATATTTATCTGTTAAAATTATGTGCATATACTACTTTGACTTAAGAAATTAAAATAAAAAATGGCTAAAATATTTACTAAGTTGTGAGCCACATTGAGAGAATTACCATATGTAAGTCCCTACCCTCCCTTCCATAATAGTGGTCATTTTTATTGCTAGGAAGTTTGAGTTATGAGTTTCCACATCTTTAAAACTCATATTGATTACCTGAGTCATTTTTTTTAATTGGGAAAGACTAATAAACCATCCAGTGGTAAATATTATCTGCCATCTAAGACAAATGAGCACTTCTTTGTTAATTATGCTTAAAACACAAGTATAAATAGCTTTACTGTAACTATATAAAACAAATATTTGAAGCATACTGAAAAATAGAGATGGTATTTCAATGAGATTTCTTTTTTTTAATTCCTTCCTTCCAACCTCCCCTCCTTTTACTTTAAATTTTTGTATTCTCCCATTTTAAAAACTTGACTAGATATTTCTCTTATAATCAAGAAATGCATACATAAGCTTAATACTCAATTTAAAATTATATTCACAATTTTGTATGTAATGTATAATATACATACACATGAGAGAAAGACAATGATAAATACACTAAATTAATGACAGTTATCTTCTCTGGTGGGATAAGAGCCTTTTCTCCTTTCTAATTTTCTATATTTTTCAATCTTCAGTAACAACATTGCAGTACTTCAAATGATTAAGTTAATAACATAAATAATATTGAATGCTGGAAGCTTCTTTCATTTTAACCCAAACCACTTTAATGCAGGCAGTAAGGGTACGTGTAGGAGGCTGCTGTATGCAGCGAGCCAACAGCGAGTATTTTCACCTCCAGCTTCGGGACCGGTCCCGGTGTGTTAAATTGATTAGGGTGATCTTATTTCCCCCAGCACCGGCACTGGTTCTGGAACAGACTAATCATGCCTGAGCCAGTCAATACATGGCATTCCCCGGCCGTAGTCACTGGCTCAGGGATGGTCCATTCTCCTTAGGACTGAAATTTGGTCCCTGGCTTCTGGAACTGCATTTCTCTCTCACCATGTGGATCTTGGCAGCCACCTTGAGAAACTAGCCCAGAGGCAAAACGAAAACACAGAGGTTAGAACAGAAAGGATCATAGAAAAATAGAGCCGAGTCCTGTTTTAAACAGTACCCGATGCCTGGCACAAGATCTAGCTTTTGCACTTATCTAAGACAGCAAATCACTTTTATTGTTTAAGCAGGAACTGTCAAACTTTACAAACCAAGTATCTTACTTGACAGCAAAGGAAGAGAAAAATTTGAGCGTTTCTTACATAGCAGGCATATTATGCACATTGTCTCACTTAATCTGCACAAAACTACTCTGTTACACTTTAAGGTCAGGAAACTAGTGATAGCGATGTTAGTAAATTATGCAAAGTCAAAACCCAGCAATAGTTGTGCTAATTTTTATTTTGCTAAGAACATTGTTGAAAGGACTGTTGCTATCATGCACGAATATTTTCACTGCGGCCGGCAAAATCTCCAACCTGGGTAACGCTTGGCCAGCTGCACAAAACACTGTATTCTGATTCAGCAGGACTTGAGTAAGGTCTGGAAATGGGGTTTTTCAGAAGCACTCCAGGTAATTCTGATGAGTAACCAGGGTGGAGAACTACTATTCTAGGAGTCATAGGTATGCTTCACCTGGAACAGGACCCCAGGCCTGCTTTCCCCACAAGCTTCTTTCCATTCTCCAATCTGCTTCTATTTGCACTTCAGGCTACCCTCCTCAGCCCTGTAGATCCAGGAATTATGTCTCCTCTGGCCCTCAGTTTCTCAGTTACATCATTTCTCTTTCTCTTGTTGCCTCAGAGATTACCTGGTTCCCCTGCGATGGTTGTTTCCTCATTCAGAGCCACCCAGCAAAGAAAAGAAGTCTTCTCTATGCGCCACTGACCACAAGCTCACAGGAAGGAAACAGGGGCATGACCATTCCCAGAGAACTCACACCTGGAAGGTGAGCAGCAATTCAACCTGACCCAAAATAATTTATGATTGCAACCTTCATCAGTGATTTTATCTGAATATATCATATTCTTTGGGGGAATAGGATTATATTCTACTATAGCATTTTGAATATAGACTCAATGACTTCTACAGTGTGATGACAATACAATCCAGGTCACTAAAGAACTGTTCCATAGTTGACACATTCAATGTTCTTTTTTCCTCCAGTTTTCAAGAGCAAAGACTTAACTGTGTTCACTTCTAGGGCTCACCTGTTTCCCTTTCCCTCTCTCTTATTCTCTTTCTAGCCGTTTTTCTCTCTCCCCTCTCCCCCCTCCCCTCACCTTGCCTCTGCTCCTGATATTTCTGGCATTGGCCCCTCACCCTATTAACCTTCTGACAGTGAGAAGATCTGATTATGTCTGTCTGTGTTACCTAATCAGGTGCATTCCTATTGGGTAGCTTTTGGCTCAGGTACTGATCCCTTGGTCTAATCGATAATGATCAAGGTAGCAGGACTGGTTTCATTCTAAGCACTCAGCTTCTTTTCTCCAAAGGTTTTAGCGGAGGAAACGTAGCTGGCAAGTCCTCTGAGGCTCTATAACGCATTGAGTACAGTCTGGCTTAGCAAACACCTGAAAAATCCCCAAGCAAGATCTAGCTAGGCGAAGAGAGAGAGAGCAGGTAATTCAAAGTAATAACTGCTCTGTCTTTTCTTTTTTTTTTTTTAAAGAGAGAAATGACAGTATTGTCTAGATTTTCTTAGCCAGGTATGGTGGGGCGGGGCAGGAGGGTGGGAAGCCCAGACAGGTATTTATTTGCAAATTTAACAAGCTCAGCATGAAAGCCTGAAGGTATGAGAACTTGACTCCCAGCTTCCACGCTGCCTTCATGACAAGACTCCTGCCACCTCTGCAGTCTCTTCTCTCACTCTTTCACACACAAAGAATGCCCAGCTCTAATTATGTGCAGTTCCCTGATTGTCCCCTACACTTGCAGAATGAGCTCTTTCTGCCTTTTCAACCTTTCCGAACTATTCACCTGGCCAACTTCTACCTGAATTTAAGATTCAACATAAGCAAGATCTTTTCCTTGAAGCCTCATGAGTGTTCTCGGTAGCTTCTGTGGGAAACAGTATTCCTTGCCAACGAAAAGGCCATTCCTCTTTTTACTCTTTCAAATGGAGCCCCAAATTTGTTCAGAAATCAGACAACAATCTCTAGTTCTCAGGAAATGTGGCTTCAGCAGCTGGTCTGAGGACTGTCGTGGGACCAATCTGTAGCCAAGAAGATGTAAAGAGAAGTCTGTTGAAGGGTTTTCTCTCTTTGATGAGAAGACAATATTCAAGGAGAAAGATCACTTGCCCACACACCTCCTGCTTCCTGCATCAGAAACATGCTTTTGCTGAGACAAGGCCACTAGTACACTTTCATGCTGCAGCCATCATTTGACATTGAGGGGAAGGTCACTTGCACTGCAGAGACGCAGCCTTAGTGTCATTAAGCCACTGAGCCAAAGTTTGTTGAAGTCACTGCTAGTTGATTCCTGTGTTGCTTGCAGCTGAAAGCATTCCTAACTGCTGCCCCCTCTGTGTGCAAAAATGCAATCGCTGAAGTGTCCCTGTCATCACCTCAGAATCAGTTTTGCAGAGAGTGGGACCACCTTCCCTCTTAAGTAGTACCGTAACAAGGACACCAGGAAAGCATCCGTAATTGGGTATATTTGGACACATGCTTGCTAAGCCAATAAAATAAGGCAGCTAAACTGGCAAAAAGATCTCACACTTTCATTAAGTGGTAGAGTTTAGTATAAACCCATATTGACCAGGCAAATTATCTTTGCAGTATGCTTGCATACAGAAATACGAGAAAGAAAACTTTTAGCTGAGAAGAAATAAAAATAATTTCTGGTCTAATGATTTTCAAAGTCTCACAATAAGGAAACCAAACCTCACATTATGGGAGCCAAAAATCATCCATCATCAGCTATATATGTTTCTTGGTCTATATTATTTCTGTCCCAGACACTGGAAGTCTGGACTTCTCCCAGAGAAGAGAACTGTCATCCTGTCACATGATTGCAATTGGCAAGTCTTACCAAGAGAGTTTGGCAGATTCTTAGAACAGGACTAACATATGTTTTATATATGTGTGGGTAGGTGTATATATAGCCATCTATCTACATACATATATGTACACTTATTTATTTATAAGTCTTAGTTAAAGTTAGAAAAATTAATTTAGATGCATATGGATAAGTCACACAAATTAGCACTAGTTTAAAAGGAATTAGTATAAACCTAAAAGAAATCATTCTGATTTCTTTAAGTAAAAATGCCAATGCAAATTTTAAAAGTAGAACATTATGTTAATAACTTTTATCTTTAGGTTATTGCTCATTTATATCAATGATTCATTCACTCATTCAGCAAGTGTTTGTGAAATCAACTACAAAGATATACAAGGCACAAAGTCCTTGCCCTTGAGAATCCTATGGTCTAGCAATAGACAGAAAAAAAGGGAAATAGTTCATTTATTTAGTCATTGGAGAAATCATTATTGAAGACCCTCTATGTCTGTCTCATGTGCTGATAACATGGAGGTGAAAAGACAGAGAAGATACCTGCTTTCACAGAGCTTATATAATACTGGGGGGAGAAAAACAGCAAACACACACCATCAATATATATACATAGAAGGGATTGTTTTAAACGCAACGTGGAGACTTCAAATAGATATGATAAAGAGCACCTGTGTGACTACTCACAATGTGGGAAGACAGGGAAGACTTCTCTTAGAAAACGCTTTGATGGAGGCTCAAGAGACCCCTGGAAGAGGATGTAACGTGAAGTGAGGGTCTTTTTGCTGCTGTTTTGTTCTTGTTGTTGTTGCTGTAGTAGGAGTTTTGTTCTTGGGGGGGGGTGTGTTTAAGAAAGGAGTTACTGATATGGTTTATGCCAGTGAGAGTAATCAAGTAAAGAATGATGGTTCAGGAGAGAAGGAGGAGACAACTGAGAAACCAAGCCCTTGATAAGGAAACAGGGAATGGGACCCCGAGCAGAGCTAGAGGGCTGTTCCCGTGATGTCAGCAGAGACACCCGCTCCATAATAAAACAAAGCAGGCAGAGAACAGGCGTAGAGTGAGGTGGGTAGACAGATTTAGGTTGCAAAGGTGAAGGAACTCTTACTGAATTACTTCCATTTTCTCAGTGATTTATGAAGCAATGTTATAAGCTGAGAGTGTGGAGAGTAAAAGAGGTTATGAGATTTAAGGAGTAAAGACAAGATGTGAAATTATCATTTTGAAAGTGGGAATGCAAAAGTCCTATGGAAGTAATAAGATAGCTCTTGATTGATGCCGCAATGGTTAATTTTATATGTCAACTTCACTGGGCCAAAAGGTGCTCAGATATTTGGTTAAACATTATTCTGGGTGTATCTGTGAGGGCGTTTCAGATGAGATTACATTTGAACAGGTAGACTGAGTAAAGCAGACTGTCATCTATCCACTGAAGCCCTGAACAGAACAAAAAGGCTGAGGAAAAGAGAATTCACTCTCTCTGCCTTACTGTCTTGGGGCTGGGACATTGGTCTTCTGCCTTTGGACTCGCACTTGGACTTGGACTAGAACTTACATCATTGACTTTCCTGGTTCTCAGGCCTCTGGACATGGACTGGGACTACATCATTCACTTTCCAGGGTTTCCAGCCTGCCAGCTACAGGTCTCAGGACTTCTCAGACTCCATAATCATATGAGTCAATTTCTTATTATCTTCTATCTATCTATCTATCTATCTATCTATCTATCTATCTATCTATCTATCTCTTATTGGTTTCTTTCTTTGGAAAATCCTGACTAATAGAACTACCCATTTGAGATTTATAGCCAGCATTTAAAGTGATACTGACCAACACAGCTTTTGTGTCCTCATCACTGTTCAGTTGTTTTGGTGCATGGGGACTACTGGGTGCAACCAGCATTGCAACTCAGTCAGGTGAGAGATGATGGCAGAAAGAAAGGAGTGAAGGGTGTTGTCAACGAGTGGCTTCATACTGTATTACAGAACCTAAGCTGGGTACAGAGGGAAGAGAGGACCTGGGAAGGGCAGACTCATAGTGATACAGTCACAAATCCAACAGATTGGAACATCTTAATGAAGTCAAAATGTTGTTTGTGTATGTGTACTTGATTTAACGAGCCGTTTAGTTTGGGAAGCAGTAGCCAGAGAATGACATGCCTGAACCTGAAATTTGGGAGATGATGGAGTTATTGATGATCTCAAGGTCAAAAGTATGAACCATAGGAGAGAGTGACTGAGGGTGGGTAAAATATAGCATCATTCTATTGTAAAGTGGGGAGGTCTAGAAACTAAGTTTCAGGTATTAGATAGATCATCTACGTGGGTACTCAAGTCAGTAAGAAGGAAGTCTATGAGAATAACGGCAGAATAATAAAAAGATAATGAGCCAGGTGCTAAAGTTATCAAATAACGAAAGCAACTGAGTTCTCTATATGGCAATAAAAAAGAGGGGTAGAAGGTGACAAAGTCTGATGGCACAAACTTCAAAGAGCTGGGGGTTTGGAAGGAGAAGGTAAGGAGAACTCTCACGCCAGGATCAGGCTTGAGGTTAGGTAGGATATAAAAGAAAAACAGCTCACATTGACTGTGATGCATCAGAAGTGATTTCAACAGAGCACATCCAGGTTTTACTTAGAGTCCTTACTTAAGCAAAGAAATGAAGCTGAGGATGCAGACAAGTCTGTTGATGATGAGCTGTTAGCTCCAGGTGGCAGAGTGGAAGGGATGGCAGCAGAAGGGAAAGAACAGGTCAGAAGAGTAGACGTACAGAGTAGGATGAGGACGAAGGTGTAGGCTAGGGATTGGCAAACTGTTTCTATAAGGAATCATATAGACATATTTTAAACTTTGCAGGCCAGATGGCCTCTGTCACAACTACTCAACTCTGTCTTTTTCTTGTGAAAGCAGCCTTAGACAATATGTAAAGAAATGGGCATGGTTGTGTTCCAATAAAACTTTATTTACAAAAACAGGCAGTGGGCTGGATTTGGCACATGGGGAATAAAAACAGCAGGTAATAAAGTGAGCATAAGCTTCTGGTGATGTTTGAGGTAAGAGGCAGAAATGTGGGTCAAAATGAAGAAAGATAGCCACTTTAAGATGGGAGATGTGACACTACCAAGCATATGTTGGCTCCCATAGCCCCCAGGTGTGTCAGCCAGGGATAAGAGAAGACCTTGACACAGAACTGCTATGGTGGGGCAAGAAGCATTGAGTTTTGGCGAGGACATCTGCTTTTAAGTGGCCTAGTATAATCCAGAATGATAAGCAACTACACTTCAATATAAAAAAAATCTTTGGGCTAAAGTTCCCTGCAAATACTAAGTAAACTCTACCTGGAGATGATCTCTTAGATGCTCATTTTTAATGATTCTTGAGCAGCAGGTTTTTACCCCCATTTCTAAAAGATTTTTTTAAACTCCCAGCCCACCAATTATACCCTACAGAACCGGACCAAACATTACTGATGCAGTTGTTTTTTTGTTGATATTATTGAAACAGATTCTCCAAATGTTTAAATTATTCCTTGATAATGAAACAGGTAGCACTTTATAGGGAGATATTAACTCTTTAAGATCCCTGGAGTATAATTTGCTGTACTTTGCTAGTAATCTAAAGGTATCTAATGTGCTTCTTAATAGTAAATTGAACTCTGGAATACTGGTTTATTGCTTATAACTTGTGAGGTTTCTGTTACACTGATGACAAAAGACATGGAACTGTCTTTTAAGAAAATGTTTCATTTGATCTTACTGAAGAAAACCACAAAATGATTTGATTCAATTAAAGTACATTAGTGTGAAAACCTATCTTTTTTCCTTATTAATATATTCTGCAATCAAAGATATTTCATAATAGATTAAATAAAATTTGATATCCATTTAGCAATTATTATATGCAGAGTCTTGGGGAAACAAAGTCTTACATATTCTTGGTTTACTTAGGTTTATTTATATAGGACATATATTTGAGACCAAGAAAAATCAATAATTTACAAAGAATATTTGAATATATATCAATCGTGTAAATAATAATAGTTCACAATTGTTAAACCTTCACTGTTTCTCAACATTATAGTAATAATTTTACATGCATTTATTTATTTACTTCTCCCCACAACCTTATGGGGTGGGTACTGGTGTCCCATCTTAAAGATAAGTAATTGTGACTAACAGCTAGTAAGTGGCAGAGCTGAGTTTCAAAACTAGATCCATTTGACTGCAAAGCCCTTGATCTTAATCTCTATCTCATTATGCTTCAGAAACACACATTTTTAAGCTGGGTAGAATCAATAAGTAAAAGCCAGTTATTGTAGGATATGGATTTTTGCCACTCTTGACAGACAGAAAGATGTGACATTTCTACTGCTGGCAATAGGTCTTCTAGAGTTCCTCTTAAAAATGCAAATCTGTACTCCTAGAAAGATAACATATTTTAAAAATAAACATTTTCAAGCTCTTAACATGTGTGTCCTTGCAAAATCTTAAAGGAATGGGACAAAGGGCAGGTAAGTTTTGATAAGGTTAAGGAGTGACAGGTATGGAATAAGGGAGAAGCAAGCCAGAGCAGGAGGTAGGGAGTACTACCTCCAGGAAAGAGGCAGCATGAAAGAAGCGGGTATGTGTGGGGAAGCTCCTAAACAGCAACAAGATGAGAGAACATCTAAGACAAAATTTTATTGCTCCATAAATTGCACAAAGCCAATGTTGCTGCTTCTATTTAAAATTCAATGGTACACCATTAGCAAGTATGATAAAATTGATTTGTATGATTTCAAAAAATATAGTAGCTGCTCAAAGCAATGCTGTTGTCAAAGAACTTATAATCAAGAAAACGTTTTTTCCCTCTTTCACACCTATCTGCTCCACCATTCTTTACATAATGTCAGAAGATTTTACCCATGATCACTTGCAACCTGATTCTGAATTAGCCTTATACCCAGAACAGGGATGCTAATAGAATTGATTGCTAATTAGTTCTGTTGCTCCTTTTCATTGCAGTCACATTCTTAAGTTAGGACACTTATCGATATATGACTCATTCACAAACCTTAACTGCAATTTTAGTTACTTAGTTACCATCATCATAATGCTAATAATTATAAAGATGATGATGATGATAATAATAATAAACTGAAGTAGTTTTATGGTTAGATAGAAATGTGAGTCTAAAAATGCTATCTTCATGATCTGCGTTTATCCTACATCAATAATTTTGCATCAGATTTGCTCAATTTACAAATCAAAAATAGATTTTTCTGTCAGCAAAGATCAGTCTTGTATCTGAAAATCAAGCACAGCTTGTACATCATCATTAACCATAAAGGCTCTGAAATCAGAACTTCGCTGCCAATTTTGTTGATGATGCATAAGACGAAATCGAGTACAGCTGCTCTTCTGTCCTATGCTAGCTCTGCAGGACTGACATTAGTGAAAAATCTGTTTGTGTTTTGTTTCAGGAAATTAAATAGCTATGACTAAAACGAAGCAGAGGGAACAGATATATCTGGGCAATAAACAGGTGCTATTTTTAAGTTTATTTTTTTCCTTGAAGATTCACTTCAATTACTGCAACACTACTCTAATTTGACCAGTTGCAAGGACCTCAGAGAAAATATGTGAAACTTCTTCAAAAGGACCACCAAGGAGCCCGTTTTTAGATAAAAGGGACCAAATAACACAAATCATTTATAATTTAAGATCTATCATAAGTATATATAATTTTCTACAGGATTCACTTGCTGACAGGTCTGCCTTTTCAGAATGGGCACTTTATATGACATAGGCTTAACTTGAGTAACTTAGTGATGGAGAAATAAACCAATTTCTAAATATTTCCTTAAAATGAAGAAATGAGAGGATTTTTGATATGGCAATGTTAAGTTAATGGCATAAAATTAAATTCTAAATCCCTAAATTTCTTGGAAGTTTATTGAATAAGGAGGTTCTTATCCTCTTTTCCAGGCAAGTGGCAAATCTGCCAGTGTCGGGTTAAAGTAAGACTGAACACACACACAACTGCCACCACTTCAGGACATCCTGGAAGAGCAATCTTAAGGGCATGTTTTTAAAAGACACAAAGAAATAAGGAGGAACAGAGATGATAAAAGCAATATACTTTTGAAAACTGGGAAACAAGTGAATGAAACCTGACCGACTTAGCAGACCCAAAGAGTAGAAACTAAGCTAGTAACAGGAAAGCTGAGAAACGCCTCCATTAAAACAACAGAATCTTCAGAAGGTTCAGGAAGCAACAGCCCTAGGTAATTCTGAAACTGAAAGTGAAGGAAGGAAGGTCGTTACTACAGGAGATTGGCTGAAAGCTGACAGAGAAGCAATTATCTCCTCAGATCTTCCCAACCCCATGCCAGTGGGAGACCGACTTTCCTCACCTTGGGATAAGGCTGTGGTTTTACTTTGGACTAATAGTGGCCAGCCACAGTTGAAGACCTGAATATTCGATTGAAAACACCCTCTTCGAGCCCCTTCCCCACTTAATTCCCAGGACACTGGCAACCAAATCTTGCTCTGGGGCTACTGGAAGATATATTCTACAAAAATGTATGGGGGGGGGGGTGGGAGGAAGTTGAGGGGAGGGGGAGTTGGGGGAGAACACTAAGAAAAAGAGGATTACATGGGCCAGAGGGAACATGAGATCCAACACAAGAGAAATTCAACCTCTAAGCGTTTATACTAAAGAAATACCTATCCATAAGCCAAATGAAGTAGGTGCAGGAATATCTTCATGTTAGCAAAAGATTGGAAACAACTTAAATACACATTCACTCCATACTGGAAAAATAAATTATGTATATCCCAGGAACGGAATAGTATGCAACCAGGAAAAATTAAAGCCCTTTATGTACTGATACAAAACCAACTCTGAAATAAGTTAAGGGAAATAGACAAAATAAGTACTTAAACACATATGTGAGCTCACATTTGCTTGTATACATGTAGACTATCTCTGGGAGAAAATACAAACATTTTATAACGTTAGTTTAGCCTGGAAAGGCCTGCATGGCAGGGGAACAGGGGTATGACAGAAATTATTCTCTGTACACAGTTTTGTACCTTTGGAATTTTGATCCATTTGAATGTGTTACCTTTGAAAACAAAATTGAATTACAATTTTGAGAATGTGGAGCATTTTTAAATAGCCTAGATTATTTTCATCTTAGTTCTTTCTTTTTTCTCCATTGCAAAGCCAGTATGAGATCTTTCATCTAATAATAACACTCTAGTTGTAGTTCTGCAATGCTTAAGAAATAAAATCTGTTACTCCTGCTGGGATCAGAACAGTTGTCAGTATATGTGGGCAGCAGTGGGTGAAGAGCATTTGAATTTAAGGCATATAAACTAAATACCAAAGTTGACTGTATTATAACATCATTGCTGATATAGGAGAAATCTCACATCAGTGTCACTTATGAAGACATCAGTGGTGTACTTCTCTATGATACAGATGAGGACAAGACTCTATATATCAGCTTAATGCTATCCATTCAATCAAGATAGACAAAGATATGAAAGGAGAGGGATGATGGGAGCTCCAGACTGGATTTTGAAGCTATGTCTGGGTCTGTTTTCAACAGCATGACTGACTTAGTGGGATGGATAGAGGGGCATACTTTCAGGTTCCTCCTTTCTCTTCTATGTGTTTATAAACCATTATGCATATTAGAAACGTGGGTATGCACTTAACTCCACAGAAGACTTTTGAAGATGCTATACATAACTAACTTTCAGGCAATTAAGTGAGCTCTGTGTGTAAAAAAAGCCCCCGATGTAATGCGATAAAGACAAGGTGTAGCGGTGAAGATCCTTGCCAAGAATTAGTCCATTTGTATCCAAAATCTGTGTTCAGAGAGCCTACCACGCCCTCTATCATGACCCATATTACTATCTCTCCCCACCCCAAATTCATCTAGGACCAGAAATATTTAATGAATTATGGAATTACTTAAGCATATCCCACAAGGCTTTTGACTATATGAACATTTACTTTCCCAAACAAAACTGACAGATTTTCCAGGACACCACTGCTTCTACTGTGTTGCCATCTGTCTCAATACTGAAAATCTGAGTAATCTTTAAGTGGGTAAATCTTTAAATGGAATCCTCTGAGCATGACAAATGACTTTAATGACACCTCTTAATGAACAAATGTCTACCAGCTTTGAATACCTACCTCTCCAAATGAAAGGTGCAACTTTCAATAGAAATCCCGAGGACAGTAAACAGGCAAAAAGGTTTTTTCTAGGAGGTACTAGCCAAGCACTGGGCAAGGTCACAGGCCAGCACTCTTCAGAAAGACAACCATGGCAGGGATGTGGAGTAGAATCAGACCAGGACAGGGAAGCGACCGGTGACAGGAAATGACATAGGCAGTCGTGGCCAAAAGTCCAAGTAAAACATGAAGAAAATTGAAGAAAGAGGAAAGAGCCAGATTTTGGAGGGGAGGGAGAGGGAGGTTCGGTGATAGAGTGTTTAAAGGAAGAATGGACAGGAAGCTCTGATGCCTTCGGCAAAGAGAGGTTTTGCCCTGCCCCGAGTTAGCTACTCATCCATAGCTCTTTCAGGTGCCTGTTCTCCTCCTTCACAGGCCACCACTCACTTCCCTCCTACTTGCCAGAAGCTGGGACCACAACCCTGTCCATGGGGAGGTGAGATGTGCAGAAGGTTATACTTCCCTACGCTGTTCTTTTCCTTGATTATCCCATACCTCCACCACTCAAGTCTGTGGAGGTGTTAACAACAACTGAACATTTGAAACAAATGAAGGCAATTACAATATAGAGGAGAGATTAAAAACTGTTTGTTGAATAAAACTTCCCAACAGTTCAAAAGAAAAGAGCAACAAAAAACATACTATTTACACAGAGATCCCCTTAAAAGCATACCCCAATTCCTAGCCTTGCCTCCTTGTCTCAAGACCCCTGTCTCAAGGTCCGCTGTTATTTATTCTCCCCTTAGAAAATACCTTTCTTTGTATCTCTACATTACGTATCTTTACTGTCTATGCCTGGTAGTTTAATCTCATGGAGGGTCCAGCCTCCTTTGCCAACCAGTGCAACCCATAGGATATTATTTGTAGCAATACCTTTCCCACAGCCTGAGTCAGGCAGTCCAAAATAATACTACAGAAGGTCTCCAACAGCACAGCCCCGGTAGAGTTTGCATTTCAATTTGTGCCTATGGGTAGCGGTGAAGATTTACCACCTCATTCTTCTTGATCATCCACTGGATTCTACACACACATATCTCCCAAAAGCAAATAATAATTATCAAAGACAACTCACATTAATGAAGAGAAAAATCTCCCTAAATATAACATAATCAGCACTGAGTTTACCCCAAATGGAGCTAACTGGCTACATTTTTATTCAGAGTTATGTCGATTCCCACTCTGTTCACCCTCCCGCTTCTAACCATGCCTGTATTTCTATAGGTCTGTAAGAAACAGGATGCATTACAGTAACCTTTTCAAGTGACAGCAACTCCTTTCTTACACAAAGATGTTGAAATCATGGAATTATTAAAGAGTATAGATATAAATGTGTGCGTGTGTGTGTAAAGTGGGCAGAGAGTCTTTTTCCAGTTATAATTAGCTTGGATCTTTTGAGTATCTGATTTCGTTTGTTATTTGAACTAATGTTTTGGTTCTTGACTAGAATAAAATATTCTGTAATCACAAATACTGCGTACTTGTGGGGAGCAAACAGACATGCATAAGAAATAAAATACTTAAAGGAAAAGAAGGTCTTGCATTAAAAAAAGAGATGGAAGATAGCAAATTTTAAAAATGAGAATTCTTAAACTCTGTCATATATTTCTATAGTTGTGCAAGAATAAAATAAAGGATGCTATCATTCAATGTGTTCTGATAAAATTTAACCTTCCACTGTCTTAGAATGTATAACTTTGCTATTCCTGTTATTGTGGTAAATAGTTTGATTCACAAGGATTAGGTGGACTCCAAGGTCCCAGCTACAAAACTCTGTCTGTTTCCACATTTATTTATTTCATGTATTCAATTATTTCCACTATTCACAAATAACTGCAGATAGCCTAATGGTTAGGTCCTAAAAATTCCAACATAAATTAGAGAAAATTCCTGCCCTCATGGAGCTCAGTTTAGTAGGGGACATAGAGAAATAATAAGGTCTCTGTGGTAGGGAGAGTCTCATCCTCCCTGGAGGGCTAAACCCTGGAGGTTTAGCCAAAAATGAGCATTTCCATTTGATTTTTTTTTATGAAAGTACTGGGGACTGAACCCAGGACCTTGTGCATGCTAAGCATACACTTTACCACTGGGCTATACCCTCCTCTCATTTGATTTTGACATGCCACTTCCTAGGTGATAATATGAAATGTTCCTTCCCCCTGCTCAGTAGCAGTATATAATAAATTACATCACATGTAGATGCATCAATGTTAGTCTTCAGCGAAGCTCTGTACTTACTAAGCCCCAGCACTAAGGCCTTGAACAGGTATTAGGGACAAGTGCATCAGTTAGGACTCTTTCCAATGCAAACGACAGAAAATTCCATTTCAACTGACTTTAGTTAAGAGGATTGATTTACTCACAGAAGTTGAGGGTCAGGTGATAGGTCTTGCTCCAGGAACAGTTTGATCCAGGCTCAAATGTCTTCAACACCCAATTCTCCTTCTCCATCTCTTGGATCCACTCTCTCTGGGTTGGCTGTATTCTCTCACAGACTCTTGCCTATGTTGGGAGTTCACATCTGCATCCTGAAACCCTTTGCCCTGAGAATTTAGGATTCTATAAAAAAAAAAAAAAAAAAGCCAGAAATACACATAGATTATCTTTGTTTGCCCTTCTTTTTGCCTCTTCTTGGGACAATGCTAACAACACCTAGCAGGAGACCTGTTTACAGAGATGGGAAAGGAGGAGAGAAGCAATAGCAGAAAACACAGGAAGAAAAAAAGTGTAGACATAATTTAGACTCAAAATAGTATCCCAAGGACTCACACACATGATATTTCAAATTAGAAATACAAAGTTTTATTTTTTCTTTTCTTCTCTATCCCCGCCCCCCCATACGAGAAGACCACGGCAAATAAGCCAGTGAATGAGCTGCCCTTACAGAAGTGTGTTGTAAATTAAGTCTTGACAGCTATTATATGCCACCCTTCTTTTTAGTATGGAATTTATATATCAGTCACAGTTAAATATTGCCCTGCTCTGACTAATGAACAGTAAAGCTTATAATATTTTGTGTTTGTAGTTTTGAACATTATATTCATGAAAAAAGGATCTTTTTTTTTTAATGTGCTGAGTTTCCTTCTGCTTTTCTGAGGACTGAACCCTATATTGGCACGTTTAATATAGCACGTTATAAATAAATAGCACGTTAAAAAATAAAAAAAAAATTTCTACTAAAAGAAAATCAAGGAATAATAGTGTTTTCCATGTATATAATCCAATAATGCCCTTCCATGGGGTGTATCGAGTCAGGCTCCAACCAGAAAAACAGAAACTGTTCTAAAGACGTTAACACACGGAGAATTTAATTTAAGGAATTTGTAAGACAGGTGATAGAAGGGAGAAGAGAAACCAAAAAGTGATTTTGAATAGGAAAACACCACTACAATTCTTAAGCGGGAGGAATAAAGGGAAAAGACAATGTTACTGGAGCCCAGGGTCAGGAGGGAGTCACAGGGCATTTGGCAGGAGCTGGGCGGGGAGAGGGGGCACGGAGAATACCCTGGCTTTCCCCATCCTCCAGCCCTCCCTTTTCCGGCTCTTGTTTTCCATTGGTCATACCCAGCTGGTAGCCCAGTCTTAAGGGCAGAACTGGCTCCCCTGTGATACAGACTAGAAAGGGGTAAAGAAGGGCCAGGAATAGATCAGAGCACAAACAGACTTGGGACCCTGAACCCTCACAAAGAATTTTTAAAAATTCACTGTTAACAAATCCTGGTTTGATGTTATAATTTATACAGAAAGAACAAAGTTGTTATGATGGATCCCACCAAGGAGTTACCAAAGGCTGTACAGCTTGGGGATAAACCATTAAAATCAGGACAATCTTACCAGAGGGCCAGTTGTGTATATCTGTTCATATTTAGAACTGATGTTGGAAATCCTGTTAATTTTGCTGAATTTAGTCAACCTTATGTTTAAGAACACTGCCTGCCTTAATTTCTTGGCTTTTTAATGCAGAAAGCTCCTAGCTCTGTGACCTCCATTGCCCCTTTCCTTTCATTTGCAATGCTGAGAATCCATTATCACTTTTCTTGTTAACTTTCTATTTATCTATTTGAAGGTTACTGAATTTTCTTATACTATAACTTCAATGATATTTTCCAAAATGAATTTTCTATCATCCAAACTATACTGTGTAGGTTATGGCAAATGTTCATGCTCATTTCTTTGAAGCCTTAACCTGGCTGGCACCACTCTCTACATATAGATCAGGATTAACTGAGTAATAAGGCATGGGTGCACAGTAGTTTCTTTAATAAATTCTTCAATACTGTGAACATAGAAGAGTCTTTTCAAAGGATTTAACTTCAGGCAGACAGAAACTTTGGAAATATTGAGAAATGTCCACATTCTAAAACATTCACTGTTTAAAAAATGGTAACAAGCTTTATGGTATCAAGGAGATCGAAATTAAAGATTTCCATATTTTCAATCTCCTATTTTCACAAATTTCAGCATGATTGTTCTGGGGTTTTTTTTTTTTATTTTGAGGAGACTGGTTGTTTCACCATATTTCTTCTAGTCCTCAAATGGACCTTTTTTCTCCACTCTAAAATTGGCATGTTTCAATTTTAGCCTGGATACTCTAATTCTCGTTCTGTTAAACTTTCAAGGATAAGGATAATGGAGGATGGAATTGACCACATGAAAAAGGATAAGACATAAACAAAAAAGTTTTAATTTAAAACTGTATGAGAAGCTGGGAGTTTCAGGAAAGTAGCAGCGAAGGAAAAATACCTGTTTATTAGCTTCAGAAGAAAGATACAGAGATAAAATTAAATCAGAAATATATAACATTTTCTGGGAAAGGGAGACAGATGTGCTTTGGGAACCGGGAAAATACTGGTTAACTTTTAGTTGTGATCACACTTTGCTGGTGTCTATGTGAAGCAAATGCTTTGGCTCTGAACTTGTTTCTGCTGCTTTTATGTTTTCTACCTTCACCAACCTGGAGACAGGAGAATAAGGCAAATTCTGACTCCCTAGTGAGGGTCAATCAAATGACTTTTGCTTGTCTAATAAATACCGCTCATTGATAAACAATTTAGTGTCTTTTAATTGAAAACTTCCTCCTAAGACCATAGAAGCCAGGTTCAGGGGCAAATTTGGAGAAAGTGGTCCTCATCCTATATTTTGCTTCTCATAATTTATTCACTCACACGGTGAATATGGTGTTGGAGAGGGCCTAAGACATCATCAAATTACAATTATGTTTGCTGTCATGTGAATGAAGCAAATAGTGACAACTATCTTTTCTTCCTAAAATAGTTTTAATGGCACAGGTCAATTCATTCTTTTTCTGAAGTGGCCCTAATAGATTTTCTTTTTGAAAAAAATTTAAAAATAACGAATTGTAAGAAGACTGAATTATTCTACATTTAGGTATCTTTTTCCCATGAGACACTGGATGTTCACATTAGTAACTCTATACCTGAACACAATTATATTCTGTAGAGTCCTAGAATGTTAGTATTGAAAGGTGCTTAGAAACCACTGGTCTTTCATTTTGAAGATGAGGAAACTGAAGCAGAGACAAGCTGTGATTTCTGCAAGAGAGATACAATGAAAACGGAACTATAAACCTGAATTTCTTAGTCTTCCAACTCCCAGCCTGGTGAATCCTTCACTACACTATTTTGTCTTGATTGTGAACCAAGAACCATTTCCTAAGCCCGTTTAACTCACTCTATCCATGCCTGGCCACTTCAAAACTTTGCTTGCATCTGTAAATTATATATTAGCATCTCAGAAACCGTGGAGTTCATATATCTGAGACATTTTGCTCAGGAGAAGCTACTATCTTACTAATCTATTAATTGATAGTTCTGGGAGAAAAGACTACTTCCAGTTGTATATGGGCACCTTAATGAATTGGAGGAGTATCTGGGTGTGACACAGAATTGCCTAAGTATGGAAGCTAGAACAGAAAGTCCCCAGAAAAATTTACCTATAGAGAAAGCCCCCTTTAACTGATAGCCTTGATTAAAGTCCAGAACGTTGAAAGATTATAGACTTTGGAAAATGCAAATGTTCTATGTTCAAGGCCTATGATTTGTTCAAGACCTATGATTTAATCAAGACCAAAATCACGCAAAAAGGCTCTGGGACTCAGAACATGAGTCCTGGAACCCGCGTCCACGCTGCTTCTACTTGGCACCCTTTATACAACTTCCCAGATGAAAACAGTAACTTAGGCCTGGCCCCACAAAAACCTCGATCAATAATTCCGGTGGAGTTCCGGTTTAGTTTAAGGAAGGACATGGTTCAGATATAGACTAGGACGTAGGCAGAACCCCATGAGGTGCAAACAAGGCACATACTTCAAGCTAGATTAGGACGTTTAAGAGGGAAGTGTTTTGTTTTAACTAAGGATTTATTGCCATAAACACATTCGACCTGTACTAGAATGGGCCTTGGAGAGTGGAGAAAGCATCAAGTTGTTTAAATCAATCTGGGAGTTAACACGGCGACTCCATCGCTAAACTCGTCGCCAAGTTCCCTCCCCGGTCCCGTCCCTGGGTGTGTAAGTAGCCCGTACTCCTGCCCCGGGGGAGAGCGATGGGTCCCGACCCTCAGGTGTCCCCGCGGGCTGGGAGGACGTGCTTTCCGCTAGGTCCTTTCCAAACCCGCGCGGAGCTTCGGGCAGGGTGGGCCGGGGCGGGGCCCGGGAGCTCGGCAGGAAGGGCCGAGGGCGGCCCCGGAGGGCGGAGGGAGGCCGGGGAGGAGAGTGGCGGTTGGTTTTATTGTTTCCTTTCGCCCTCCTCCTCCCGCGCCTCGCCCCGGCGTCACTGGAAAGCCTCCCGAGCCGCCCGGCAGCGGGTTATTTATAGCGCGGGTGGCGCGCGCGTCACGGAGCCCGGCCCGGCTGACGGGGCCGCTGACGCGCTTGGCCGCGGGGCCGAGTCCGCGGGGCTGCACGCGGGGACCAGCGACAATGGGCTTCTGTGTGTGCAGCTGCCGCCGCCGCTGGGGGCCGGGGGAGGGGGGCGGGCGGCCGCTCCCCGACCCCTCTCCCTCCCGCCCGCGACCCCCGAAAGGTAGCCGGCTTCTTCTGCCCCTGGCAGGGCCCCGCCAACTGCTTTTTCCTTTTCTTTCTTTCTTTGTTTTTTCTTTTCAAATGTTATCAGTAAGTTCTCCTTGCCCTAGCCTCCGCTTCCACCTCCCCCATTTCCCCTCCCTGCCCCACAACCTGACTAGAGAGGGGGATTTAGCCGGCCGGGGGCGACCACTTTGTGCGTCCCGGAGAGCGGGACCCGCCCAAGGCGCGCCCAGCGGGGGAAGCGGTGACCGAGGGGCCGGGAGCGCCGGGCAGGTAACGTATCCAGGACCTGGAGCGGGGGCTTTGTTTGGGGTCGGGGGAGCGGAGTAGGGTGGGTGTGGACGCCGGGCGGCCCTTCTGGGACTCCTGCCCCCACCCCGCCCCCTTCAGCAGCGCGCAGGAAGCCAACCTGGGTGTGTAGCGCGAAGAGCGAAAGAGAAACTTCTGCGTGACTAGCTCTCTCCAGAGAGGCCGAGATAATGGAGGACCCCCGCCCCCCCCACCCCGAGCCGCCCCTCCCCCGCCCGTTCCCACCCTTCTCCTCCCGCGGCCCCAATGCCGGGGACTTTGGAGTCCCCCCCCCCCGCCCGGCCCCGCGGGTTCTGTCCTCGAACGCCCCCGCCCTGCGGAAGGAGGGGCTGGCGAGGGTTTTAGGGACTTCCTGAGATGCGGAGACCAGCTCTGAACCGTCTCCTTTCTGCAGCCGGGAGCTGGGAAAGCTTGCTCCGGAGCCTCTCGCACGTGGCAGGCAGGCAGAGAACTTGCTGTGCCTTCTAGGAAATTGCAATCGATTTGTAATGCAGTTTCGCTAATTGGGAGTTCAAAATTAAACTTTAATAAAGCATTTGTGTCGTCTCGTCTAATTGTGAAAGCTTCCATCCGTCCTGGTAGATAGACTCTAAGTCTCAAGTTAATGGCGCTAAACTAGATCCCCCCCCCCCCCCCAAGTACAATTCCGTCAGGCGGCGTCGGCACAGCTGGATTTCCGTTAGGTACAGATGTTGCTAATGGCAGCTTAAGCACGAATGGGCAGATAGCATACGGAATGCAACATGTTGCCATATGGTTCCTTTAGCCTTTCACCTCCAGGAATATCAATCACATATATTCTGGGAGGAATTTAATGACTCTCTGAACGGTAAAATGAATTACCTGGTACAATTTATATCCCTTGACCTGATACGTTATAACAACAGGAAGATAGCATCTCACAGTTCCTGTGGTATAAATTGAACTACAGAGCTACATTTCAAATTTTACAACATCTACTTGTAGTTTGAGGGGCTCTGTCAAATTATTCTGGCTGTAAAATCCGTTTTTTGTATTGCCCCCCAACTCTGGCTGATAGAAAATTTATAAAATTTAGCAAAACTGTTGGCAACAGCTGATCAGATACTAATCGATGAGGGAGAATATGACTTCAGAGCTAGTTACTTAAGAGCAATCTTTTGGAACACCATACTTTAAGAACCCAGAAAATTAAAGGACCCCTAAGAAAAGTATGTATTCTGTTAGTCATTTCAGTGTAACTCCTAAATCCATTTATTAACTATTTGAAACTCTGGGTTTTTATACTTCAGTCATTCCTTAACTTAGGAAAGTAACTTACAGAAAAATGCTCAGGAATATGAAATATAAGAAGGACCTCCTCAGCAAACTAGTTTCTATACCTCCTTCCCCCAACACACTCAACTGTTTTTACTTTAACTTGAATCCTGTATGTGGTGGTATAGGTCGTTTGTTTTTTTTCCCCCATCAACAAGACAGTGACAGCATACTGAGGTTTCTGTTAGATCCTAGTGGAATGATTTCTGTAATATTTAACAAGCCTTAAAAAAAAATCCTGGTGACTAATAAAATGTTTAAATAATTGCCTCTAATTTCAGATTATAAACATGGTTGTCTTTTACTGTATCACTCCTTTTTCTTTCACTAATGCAGAGAGGCAGCACTGAAAAACAAATAATTTAAGGGTAAAATAACTTGCTATAACTTTTTTTTTTACTTTTACCTATTAAGGAATATCTGAAAGCTATAGACATACATCTTTTAAAAGATTTTGCTTCCAACAATAGGTAAACCATATTAATTCATGTGAACTGATACACTGCAAAATATACAAAATAGACATAGTTTGAAAATGTATAAATTTTCAGTCATGTCAAATTTCAGAATCATTTTGAAATTACAAGATAATATTTCTCCTTTTTTCATTTTCTAATGGCTGATAATTCGTTATCTAGTGCTTGAGTCAGGGCAATCATTTTAATATTTATCATATAAGATATTTTGTGTATATAAATGGCAGAAAATTTTATACAGAACAAATTAAGATCTGAGTTATGGCAACCTTTAATGGACATTGGTTTTGGTAATCTTTTAGTGGCTGAGACTATTTCTCTCTGTGGCATCAGCATTTGATGAGTTTTAACCTTGATCAGTGGTGAGCTTGTCAATAATGACTCCATCTCCAAGACTTCTGAATAGGCAGGGAGTGTGTCCTTTAATCAGTCACACAGAACTCACCTTATAAAGCTGTTATTGTCATGAGCAGATATTGCAGGCTCTTTTCAAGCCCCGTGATTATTAATGTGGTCCTTCTTCAAAAGCCAGGCTGAAAGTCCTGCTGTGATTCATTTCAGAATGCAAGTGCATTAGTACATAAAATCCTAAGCAGCAATATTTGCTTTTTCTCAAGTTATAATATTACATACATGTGAGCAATTTTGGGCCCATTTGTAGATAAAAACTGTGTATATTTGGCATACATATACAGTAACAAAAACAAGATACGTATCTTGCATCATGATTTATTTTAAATGAAGATTTGATGGATGTCCATTGTTACTCTAGATAAGGTGGCTGGCTGCCAAGGCGATCTCGTTGGAAAGTACTAGCATTGTTAATTGCCTACCAGGGAATCACTTCTATTTTTTGATCTCCCAACTGCACCTACCTCTTTCAATATTGCCCTTCCATATTGCTAATCTGGAGAATTTGTTTGAATTTGAAAACTTTAAAAAATGTGTTTGCATTGGCCAAGATTCTCACCAGTGTTTCTGGTTGCCTGCTCCTTTACAGTCGTATCTTGAGCGGGCATATATATTGTAATTGAAAACAAAAAAATACTATTAGGACAAGGTATTATTTCCCCATGCTCTAAGTAATTTTAATTGTGTTGTAACCCTAACTGCTTTCTTATTTTTCATTTTGAATGTGTTTTAAAATATTTAAGATAGGACAGATATATGCCTTTCTCAAGGTACCATGGGACCAGTTATGGATAGGCATCAGGCCTCTAATAGAACACTTCATTCCAGTGAGTGGGAGTGGGGAGGAGAGCCATCAGGAAAAGTATATAGTCCCACAGCCCTAGTCCTGTTTGCCTTTCAAATTCAAAACCCACGTTGCTGCATTGGAAACTTGTTTCTCTCCTTTATAGCCTTTCGTTAAAAACAATTTTTTTTTTAACTGTCAATCTGTAAATATTTAACCAGCCAAGCAGGAAACAGTCTTTTATTCTTGACTATATGCAGTTTTGTTTTTATCTGGGTTAGTGTGAGGGCCATGTAAATACCACATAGAAATTTGTTTCAGTTTTCCTTACTTTGAAGAATGGCAGAAGCTTCTTTAATTAATCTTGTTCTCTTTCATGTTCTGTATTCAGATACTGAAATACAGTATTTTTACACATTTATAAGATTGTGTTTGCATTTTTTAATTTATGTTTCTTTTTTTAAAGCATGTAGCCTTGAATGTTTGTTCTACTTTTTTTTTTTCTTCACATCATTACTCTGGTACTGCTTGATGTAACTTGATTAGCTCCCTCCCCAGTCATGATTGGTAATTAAAATAGGCATTAAAATTAGTCACTTAGCAATTTTGCTGTTCAATTGGCAATTAAATTACTTAATTGCAATTAAAGTCCTAATTTTAATTGGCAAAATGATAGATGTAGATTTAAGATAATATGTATAAATACTTTAATAAGTGTCTATATAAGGATTACTTAATTACTCAACTTCAACTTTATGCTGTTAACTTTAGAACTTAAAATTGAGCAATGAAATTTATATTACATCTATTCAAAGGATATGGTAATTAGATTTATTACTTATCACTATAAGGGTCCTTACTATACATTACTTTTGTAGTGTTCAAATTGTAGGCTTGATAATTGCAGAATTATGATGGAGAAAAGGGCATATATGCCTTTGTCATGATATGTCAATACCATATCTTCATTTTTTATTAAATTGAGAGGTTTCTATATGCCAGTTAGTCTGAAGGAAAAAATCAAGTGGTTATTTTATCATTAAAGGTAAAACAGAAACTAGCCAGCCAAATATAAGAACTGATGCAAAGTGTATGTATTTTGTCAACTAAAAGAAAATGTATATATGTAATACTGTGATGGTTACTAATGTTCTTAGCTACTTTCTGAATTTCAAGTGTCCTTGATATTTTCTTAGCTTATAGCAACTTATTTTCAGAATCTTTAAAATGTCTTTAAGGACTTTGTCCATTTTAATGACACCCATGTTTACTGAAACTAGCAATGAAATCTAAAACCAAAGTTAACCCTTCCTTGCTTAATCAAAAAAAATTCTTACCTAAGAAAATATTGATGGTTGCCAGGGGCTGGGAGAAGGGGAGAATGGAGAGTTAATGTTTAATGGGTACAGAGTTAGTTTTATAAGATGCAGAGTTGTGGGGAATGGATGGTGGTGATGGAGGCACAACAATGTGAATGTATTTAACATGACTGAACTGTACACTTAAAAATGTAAGATGGAAAATTTTATGTTACGTGTATTTTACTACCACCACCACAACAGAAAGAAAATATTAAATGATTAATTTAAAAGCAAATATTTAGGAGATAGTTACTGAGAGTCAAGTATTAGAGAAAAGATGAAGTGTTTTTATTATGCAAAATACTTTTTGAGTGGCATGAGGTTTTACCATATGTTCAGTTTTATAATTTTAATTTACAAGTAGATGCTTCTAGAAAAGAAGAGTGCTGCTTTCTTCTGCACATCTTTACCCATTTGTAGAAGTGAGTTCTGAATCAAAGTAGGAAATAATTTTTAAAGTCTTTGCATTAAGTGATTTTGAGTGAAAAATGGGCTGGGTAAAACTGAGTAAAAGCCCCAACTACCCAAAATATGAATTATCAGCTAAGCAATTGACTTATTCCCTAAGCATCTTATAGAAAAGGAACAAATGATTGGTTACTTAATATCTTATTAATGCAAATGAAATGGCAAAAGCAAGAAACCAAAACCTTCCATATTAAAAAATGATTTTGTGTTTTCAGAAGCTGATTTTTTTTCAAGGTGAAAATTTCTTTCTTTTATCACTAATATAAAACTTCCTGCCGAATGGCAACAAATGCCATGAAGTTTGTCCAAATATAACTTAAAATGTATCTCATTTTTATGCTTAACATAGGTTCCATTAGCTACTTTTATTATGAAACATCTTTAGTTACCTCGATTCTTAATAGCATAAAAGTTGTGTCTGCTTATTATATTTGAACTGTAAGGGCCAAGGGCTACTCTGAGTACATTTTGGGATAATAGCGAAATCCCCAAAGGCCCCTTTCCCATGCATTAAGATAGAAAATCCTATGGAATTAAATCCATGTTTGCTCTCTAAATTATATCAAAAGCTCAGTTTTATTAAGTATAATCTTCCTAGCCATGCATAAAATAAAATACTTTAGTTTAGATGTATCATTTCTTCTTTAAAATAATTTTTTCTATACATGTACCAGTATGTTCAGCTTAGTATTGGTTAATATCATAAAACATAATATAATAACATTACTTTTCTAAATGCTTTTTCTGAGGTTATATAATACTATGTATATATATATTTATTTATGTAACATAGTTGATTTACAATATTGTGTTAGTTTCAGGTGTAGAGCTTCAGATTCTTTTTCATTATAGGTTATTGCAAAATATTGAATATAGTTCCCTCTGCTACACATAATATATAAATCCTTGTTTATCCATTTTATATATAGTGGTGTGCTAATACTGTATACTGAGAGAAATAATTTTGTAATTTATTTTAGTTGGTTTGAAAAGAAGGAGGTACTTATGGATAGGACTAATTTTTACTCCTATTTATTTTAAATTCTTAAGAACACAGACCTTCATTTAGGGTTGCTTTACATATTTATACATGGCAATGATTTAAAGTTATATCAGATTCTGGGCCCTGAAAAAACATTATTGTATTTTAATTGAGTTATTAAATAGTTTGTATTCAAGAATTTATTCATGTTCAAGAATCTTGAAGGATTACAGTCATATAAATGCAGAATTTTAGTTTTCTTTAGCCTAAAGCATCATTTTAACATTTTCTAAAAGGTTGTTCAATTCTACATTTTGGTTCCATTATATGTGTAATTAAACCTCTATGCACAAAAGCATACTCTTATGTACTAGCAAATACACCCACAGGAATCCTCTTCTAAACTATAATTTATTTAAACATGTAATCATAGGATTTTAAAACATGCTTTCATTTTTCCAAACTATATGCCAGTTTGAACTGCTTGGTGATAAAATGAGAGATTTTATTACCATTTTGATTCTTCTCCCTCCTGTGACCTAACAGTGAGCTAAACATAGGCAGGAGGAAATAAAGAAAATCTACTGTGAACCTAATTCCAGTGTTAAACTGTTTCCCTTTTTTGAGAAAAATAGAAGAGAATCAAAGATTTGTACTTATTTATGAATTCCAGCAGAAAATGAATATTTGGGCCTGCAGCAAGCTCTCCTGGGGCTTGGCCTAAGTAGTAAATAGCTAGCTTTGTGCGTATGTGCGTGTGAGTGTGAGTGTGTATGTGTGTGGGGTGCATCTTCCTGAACGTTGTGGAGTCAGGCCCCCTACTGACAGGATCAGTCAATTACAGGCATTGCCGGTTCTCCTGAGACTTCTTCGTTCCATCAGAATCTGGTGGGGACACAGGAGTCTGGAGTTTTGAGCGTGGTCGTTCTTTACACTTTCTAATGTCTACTGGATTCTTTCCACATCCAGAACATCCGAGTCCTACCCAAGACGCCAACCCAGGAAGCAGCTTACCTAATACTTGGTTTAAGTCGGTTTATCAGTCTTGCATCCGGTGTGTCCTCCTAAGAAGACACGCTTCCCAGGAACTAAAACAGGAATTTCTGAAGAGAAGAATCTTACGGATTGTAGAGTAGAAAGGGAAAAGCCACATCCCCCCCCCATTTTAATTATATTTATTCAGTCCATTTCTAGTTACTAATCATTCTTATAATAAGCTGCTGTGAAAACTGCCTCTTGATCTTGGGTGCCTTAAGACTTGGGCAAAGGCTCTGTTATCAAGAAGCCAGACTCGACAGGTTGCTATTATAGAATAACGCATCACATTACAATGTTTGTCTTCCTTAGAACTCACTTTAAGAACTCCAGCACACTTTCCCACTCTCTGGGAGAGAATTTAGAAATTGTCCGCAGACTCAACCCAGGCTAAAGCCAAGTGTTTTTTAATGGCTTAAGGGAGGAGGAGCCTGTGGAGGGAACATAACTACTTAGATCTGCGTATTTGTGTATGGAGAGGGATGGTTATAACAAAGTTCTCCCGGCCTCCGCTTTCCTAGGAATATATTAAAAAATAATAACCGCCACCCCAGCGTGGCTGCGCTTGAGTTTCCGACTGCCTGAAAATAGCTGCTGGGAGCCTGGCCCACTGCTGGGATCAAGGAAAGCTCCCCCAGGCCGCGCCCTGCTCCCTCGCGGAAGGGGAAGGGAACCCGGGAGGGCGCCACCAAGCTGGAGCTGCTGCTATTTTGGGCCCAGCCGGGCGGGTGCGTCAATGCCTGCGCCCCTGCGTCACCGCCACCCCCACCCCTTTCCTTCTCCCCTGCTCTCCAAACTCTCACTTTTTCCCTTTCGTTCGCGTGGAATCGCTGCTGCCCACAGGGCGCTGACGCTACCCAGCTAATAAGCTATTCTTCGCCCTCCTCCCCTCACCCCTCTACTCACACACCCTCACCCGCCACCACAACATCCCCCCCAACACACATACACATCACACACACACACACACACACCACGCACACACACACACACACACACACACACACACACACACACACACACACTTCCTGGTTTTATTTTTTTCTCGCGCCCGCTAGGGCACCCCTGAGCCTCAGCGGCAGCGGCAGAAGCAGCGGCAATCGCAACATCTGGGGGAAACTTAAGGTGGTCACGTAGGTTTTCCTGAGGCTGCGGCGCAGAAGAGCCTGCGGCTTCTCGGGGCAGCCGCGGGGCATCTGATGGCTTCGCCTTTCCGGCTGCCGGGAGCGGGCAAAGGCGGGGGTGCAGATTAGGGCTGAGGGGCTGGGGACGCGGAGAGTTCCACGGCCCTTTTGGCCGGCCAGTACTGGGAACACCAGCATGGGGGGTGATGCAAAGGGGCCCCCGTAGCCTGGAAGCGAGCCACGACGAGGGGGAGGGGCGGCTGGAAGTCTTCGCGGGCGGAGGAGGGGGACGCCTCCGAACCTTCCCTCCCCCTGGTTCCTCCCCCAGCCCCATGGAGAAGCCCCGAGGCACGCCAGCTCGGGCCCAGGGTGCGTGAAGGGGGCTCGCTCCCGGGAGAAGCAGTATTTCTTTGCTAGAAAGCGCCCTGCGCCCTCAGCGTGGAGGGTGGACTGACTTGTGAAGCCGAGTCGGCGGCGACTGGGACCGCCCCCGGGGGTGCCGCGAGCTCGCCGCCCGCCAGGCCCCTCTCCTGGGAGGGCTGTTTGCACACACCGTGCGCTTTGCAGAGATCTCACCCCTCCCCACGCCTTCCCCACGTTCAGTCTTTCCCTCTTGGCTCTCCGATTGAGGCTATGAGAGCCCTTGTGCTTCAGAGGAGGGTCAATTTATTTCTCTAAACCTCGGGGAAAGGTACAAGTTGATGAGCACCCAGGAGTGTCAAAGTATGGCAAAAGGTGAGACTTGAGCACCTATCTGCAGAAGGCACACCTGTTGCCTGCTGCTCGGCTGCATTGTCTGCAAAAGGAAAGTGGGAGACTTCGGGGATCCCTGAAGGGGTGGGTCACTGGCTACCCCCTCCTCTCCCCTCCCTCCTCTCCCCTCCCCTTCTCACGCACCACGTCCTCTCTTGCACGTGAGCACTACAAGGAAAGAAGGAAACAGAAAATAGGCCCTACCCACTCCCCTCCACCGTGGGGTGTGTGTGTGTGTGTGTGTGTGAGAGAGAGAGAGAGAGAGAGAGAGACAGACAGACAGACAGAATATGAATATGCCAGAGGTGGAGAAGGCCAGGGACAGGAAAAGAGAGAAAATGGGGGTGCGCTGGGCTAGGGAAATCCCACCCCTAGTGCCTGAGCCTCTGAGCATCTTGTGTCATGGGACATCTGTACGCTTCCGCTAATGGGGGTGACAGTTGTGGGTGGGTGAGGTTAGGGAGCTGCCAGGCACACCCCATCTCGTGCGATTTCAGGTGCTGGCTACCTGGCCCACGCCTGGGTTCCCTTCCGCCCGGGTTTTTGTTGCACCCTCCTCCACGTGTGAACTACCAGGCGGTAGCGGCGGCGTGGGGGTTGGGGGGGAAAGTGAGGTGAGATGCGGTGCTGCGGGCTGCGCAGACCTGAGTGGAGAGGTCACACCTCTTTCGGAAAAAGAAAAAAAAAATAAAAGACCTAGCTGGCTACCAAGGTGAACCCTGAACGGTTCCCACCTTAAAATCAGCCCCACTCGTGACGTCAGGTCGGAAATATACCAAAGCGAGCGCGGGCCAGGAGTCTGGGGAGCGCGGCGGCGCGGCGATTGGGCGGCAGGCCGCTGACGCGCGCTGACGCGCGGAGACTTTAGGTGAATGTTGGCAGCGGCAGCGCGAGCCACATAAACAAAGGCACATTGGCGGCCAGGGCCAGTCCGCCCGGTGGCTCGCGCTAGGCTCCGCGGTCCCGTTCGCCTGCCCAGCCGGCCGCCTTCCGCTGCTCCCTCCCGGCTCTTGGCGTCCCGGCTCCCTGTGCCCCTTTCGCCCACCCCCTCCCCGACCCTGCCACCCCGACTCCGGGAGGGAACTGCACTTCGGCCGAGTTGAATGAATGAAGAGAGACGCGGAGAACTCCTAAGTGAGTAAGTGCAGCCTGTACAGCTCGCTTTCTTTTATCCTTTCTCCTTTTGCCCGTCTCTTCTTTCCGCTTGTTGTGGTGCAGGTTCTCTGGAAGTGGGCGCCAGAGGTGCGGAGCGCGAGTTGGATGGGAGGATGGGGAGTAGGTGTGCGCAGCGACAGAGGCTATATGTCGGAACTCCTGCTTTGCTACCCAACAGAGGCTTCCAGGCTCCTCACTGGTGGGCGTGGAAGGGAGGCTTGCATAGTTTGGGGAGCTGCGGACTTGCCCGCAGAAATGTGTGCAAAGTTTGCTCTTAGTGCGAATGATTGTTGTCTTTGGACTCGGAGACTCCAAGTTCTGCGTATACAAGGGCCTTGGACGCTGCCCACAAAGTGACAGGGAGAAAGAAAGTTCTTCATTTTATGTGTTGCTTGGGAACTGTGTCACCGGGACTGGTCAGCGTGCCGATGTTTCCTGGGTATTGTTGAGTAAGGGGGTGGAGGGGCGCGGTTGGTTGTTAGAGTGTCCTATTACTAAGTTGCTTGAAATTTCTGGTTTTGACATATGCCGCGTTTGTGTGTGTGAGTTTGTCAGAAAGAGAGATAGAGACAGAGAGACAGAACAGAGTACAGTTATGAAGCTGCGAAGTTACCAGAGGGTTAACGTCCAACACAGGCATATCTGTCATGGGCTATGGGGGTCGAGTCTCCTTTCTTTCTACTTTTTCTGGTTACTGTCCCTCCCCCATGTAGCAAGATTATGAAGGGATTGGGGAGAACAGAAGGATTGGATGCTTGGCTTTCTTTTTCATTAGTAATAAAATTGTCTATGCTCTAGAATGTCTTCCAAGTGGGAACATCTGAAAATTACTAGGACACAATAATGCCTTGTTCCAGCAAGTAGGCAGATTGTGGAAGGCTGGATAGGGAAGGTGTTCAGATTGCTATGCTGAGAGGCGCTTCTAACACTGGTGCCAATATTGGATAAGCAGAATTTACCTCTCTCTGCAATTGACCTAAGATGCTCCTAGAAAAATAGAGTCCCCTCTTTCTACCCCTTGACCATTAAAGATGAAAGACAAATTTCCTGGAAAAGTGAATGCCAGTTCACCTGTATCCCCAAACCTAGTGCTCCATCAAAAGCTCTTTGGAAATCCAGATGTTTCCATTCAGATTGCCTTCAGGGCTACCCAGGCCTTGCTAACAACATTTTGCAACTCCTAGGGGTGGAGGGAAAGATTGTTTTTACATTTTATATTCTTGACTTCTACTTTCTACCTCCACCCCTCCTAAAAGAAAAGCTAATTTCACCAAAGGAAAAAAAATCAAGAAGCTTCAATGCTGTATTTTATTAAACTCTAGTTTCTTTTTATTCAGTTGTGAATTAAACTAAAAGGGAAGTGACACTTCCTTCCCACTGCCCCCATACAGACCCTAGCAAAGGGGCCAGTTTACTTCATCATAAGTATTAAATAACTGCATGGAATACCTTTCCTCCTTCAGAACCCTCTCTGCAAGGATTTACAGTCAGTAGGTGAAATTTTCTGTTGTTTCTAGCCATGTCTTTTACATATTCATTTTAACTGCTAAGTTTGATAAAGGCTACACACTAATTTCCAATAAAACAATCAAGGAGGGCATAAAAAGGCCTGCCTGGTGATACAGATGCCCAGCCAGATCTGTCCGGAAAGTCACCCTGAGGCTTCCTGTATGTTTATTTCAGGGAGGAGATCCGACAGGCTGGGCTCTCCACTGCTTTTCTAAAAATCTTGGAAACTTTGTCCTTCTTTGAATTACGACACTGTCCACCTTTAGTTTTCTCGAAAACGCCTGTAACTCGGCTGAAGGTTAGTGCAACTTTTTTTTTTCTTTCTCTCCCCGGGGTTCCTTAAACGTCAAGAAACAGGGCAATGGGATCTTTCTCAGCAAGCCCTGTAACTTAAGTTTTTCCCGACCCATCGCCTTCGGGAACAAGTTTCTCATTGTGCAATTCAACTTTATTTCCAGATTGAGCTTGCTGAACCAAAGCTTCAGAGGAAAGGCTCATTGGAGCGGGATTGTCCATGAAAGTGGATGAAGGGGGAGGTGTTGGAAATATCCGGGAATGGAGACCCTCAATAGCTTTCCAATTCTGGGTCTTTATTGGATCAGTCTTTCCTTGCCCTGCACTGTTTTGCCTCGCAGTATTCGCGCTCTCCGCCCTTCCTCTCGCGCCCCTACTCGCTCTCTGACCACCGCGGGCTGCCGGTGTAGCTCCAGGTGTACCCGAGCCCGGGAGAAAGTGTTCAGTTGACCAGGCTGAGTGTATATTACCCTGTTTCATTTCCAGCCATGCCTTGTGTTCAGGCGCAGTATGGGTCCTCGCCTCAAGGAGCCAGCCCCGCTTCTCAGAGCTACAGTTACCACTCTTCGGGAGAATACAGCTCCGATTTCTTAACTCCAGAGTTTGTCAAGTTTAGCATGGACCTCACCAACACTGAAATCACTGCCACCACTTCTCTCCCCAGCTTCAGTACCTTTATGGACAACTACAGCACAGGCTACGACGTCAAGCCACCTTGCTTGTACCAAATGCCCCTGTCCGGACAGCAGTCCTCCATTAAGGTAGAAGACATTCAGATGCACAACTACCAGCAACACAGCCACCTGCCCCCTCAGTCCGAGGAGATGATGCCGCACTCCGGGTCGGTTTACTACAAGCCCTCCTCGCCCCCGACGCCCACCACCCCGGGTTTCCAGGTGCAGCACAGCCCCATGTGGGACGACCCAGGCTCCCTCCACAACTTCCACCAGAACTACGTGGCCACCACGCACATGATCGAGCAGAGGAAAACGCCGGTCTCCCGCCTCTCCCTCTTCTCCTTTAAGCAGTCGCCTCCTGGCACCCCCGTGTCTAGCTGCCAAATGCGCTTCGACGGGCCTCTGCACGTCCCTATGAACCCAGAGCCGGCGGGCAGCCACCACGTGGTAGACGGGCAGACCTTCGCGGTGCCCAATCCCATCCGAAAGCCCGCGTCCATGGGCTTCCCCGGCCTGCAGATCGGCCACGCCTCGCAGCTGCTCGACACGCAGGTGCCATCGCCGCCGTCGCGGGGCTCCCCCTCCAACGAGGGGCTGTGCGCCGTGTGCGGCGACAACGCGGCCTGCCAGCACTACGGCGTGCGCACCTGTGAGGGCTGCAAAGGGTTCTTTAAGGTGAGCCAGGCCGGGGGCAGAGGAGGCAGGTAGGGGCCCCCTAGTGCCCAGAGCCTCGGAATGCGAGCTCCGCAGTGGTGCAGGCGCCCAGCCCCAGCTGGTCCCGGACCGTCCGATTCCCGGGGTCCGCGGAGGCTGCCCTGCCGCCGCCCCGGGTCTTCGGCGGGGGCTTCTGGTGCCTGAGAAAGGGAAATAGGAAGACAGACAGACCGGGGTTGCATCCCCCGCACGCAAAGGAGCCGGCAGGCCCCCGCCCGAAGTTGCCGGAGCCGAATTGGAAGAGGGTCATTTGCATGTGCTAGGAGCTGTCTTCCCTGTTCAGATTGAAATTGGTTAGGACAGAGAACCGTGTCTGAGCTAACCAAGTGGAACAGAATTCCCTATGGTCAAATTAAGTGATCTCTTTATTTCGCCATCCTGATTGAATAATCTTATCATTTTAAATAGAGAAGGTCTCTAAGGAATGTAAATAATATGAATGCCCACGGATTTGTATTTACTGAGCGTCTCCTTCTCCTTCTCTTGGCATATAAAACACAGCAAGGAGCGGCAAGGTTAGCTCAAATGTTAACGCTATCAATTTTCTTCTGTTAAATGCCCTGGGGGAGGAATAAGAAAAGACAGAGAAAGGAAAAGGAAAAAAAAATAATAAAGTAGTTGTGTATGTGTTTGTTTGTGGAGAGGGAGTGGGGATCCTGGCCATTCAGAAATTGTCTCTGGATTCCCCGGGTTGTTGGATTTTCAAGAGAAAAATATTTTTCTTCGGCCTATATTATCTCCTTTTGCAGCGCACGGTGCAAAAAAACGCGAAATACGTGTGTTTAGCAAATAAAAACTGCCCAGTGGACAAGCGGCGTCGGAATCGCTGTCAGTACTGCCGATTTCAGAAGTGCCTGGCTGTTGGGATGGTCAAAGAAGGTAGGTTGGGGCAAGTAGCCCACTCCCCAGTCTTCGCCTTTGGGCAACCGCTGCTCCTACCCCAACCCCACTTTCCACTTTTCAAAGCCGAAGCGGGTTGGGGGGCTCTCCTGCTCCCCACTACCGGCCTCTGGCCTCTAAGACCCACCAGCTGCCTGCTTGCCCATCCTGCCCTAGAGAAAGCCTCCAAGGCCCTTCTCGCCTTGAACTACACGACCCATTTGGAAGAAGACATAAAGCAACCCTGCATTTTTAAATTTTTCTCCTCAGTAAAGTCTTTACAAGCAGTGGGGCCCTGCTCTGCCTGCCGGTGCCCTGCGGCTGCGGCCTTCCCCGGGGAGGGGCCGAGGTGGCAGCTGGGTCCAGCGCTCATCCAGCTGTTCCTTTGCAGTGGTTCGCACGGACAGTTTAAAAGGCCGGAGAGGTCGTTTACCCTCGAAACCGAAGAGCCCACAGGAGCCCTCTCCCCCCTCGCCCCCGGTGAGTCTGATCAGTGCCCTTGTCAGGGCCCATGTCGACTCCAACCCGGCTATGACCAGCCTGGACTATTCCAGGGTAAGAAGCTGGCGGGGCGTATCATGTGGACAAACTGACAGATGGGCAGGACCCCTTCCCCCCTCATGACTAACCTCCAGACCCAAGGGATAAAGGAAGCAGGCAAGACCATGACTTCACAGTTCTGGGCAGGGCCACAAAAGACAGACCTTGTTGCTGGGGGTGTCGACAGGAGGCCAGGGCAGAGGAAGTAAGAGAGGACAGGCCACAGTGGTGAAATCTCTGTGAGGCCCCTTCCCAGTACCACTGTGCACACACGAACTCGCACGGTAATGCCTCTGATGCCCAAACCAGAGGCTATGCAAAATGCTCTGCCTGGGGGTCCATCCCCAGTCCTTCAAAGAGATGCTTTAATCCTCATCCTCTCTGGCATTGTCAGGGAGAGGGATGCCTGCTTGGTGGTGGTGGTGGGGGTGGTTGGGGAAGGGGAAGAGAGAGGGTATAAGGAATGGTAGTGGGTGGGGGATCAAGTGGTCAGATTCCTCTTACCCCAGCTGTGAGGAATGTGTGGGCTTTAATTGAAGGAAATATGTCGGGCAAACCTAGAAGCCACTGCAATTTTATTAAGATTTGCAAAGGGCGTCTCTGCTTGAGACCCACTCTGGGACTGGCATGAATACTAACGTGTCAATTGTTTTGTGGAGATAAGAGTGAACGTTTCCCAGGGCTGGTTGGCACTGTATTTAGTCTGTATGGAAATGGTAATTTACATATTTAAAGCAGCGACCTCATAGCACCATCCCTAATTGAATTAATTGCCCCGGAACATCTAATTTCCTTACTGGTCAGAGAGAGGTTTAATTGTTATAAAAACCTGGCTCCCCTACTAGAAACGAGGTTAGCAATTTCACGGGTTATATATTTTAGAGAACCTCATTAAGTGCTTTTTAAAATGAAATTCCAGTTCCAGGCGAACCCTGACTATCAGATGAGTGGAGATGACACCCAGCATATCCAGCAATTCTATGATCTCCTGACTGGCTCCATGGAGATCATCAGGGGCTGGGCTGAGAAGATCCCGGGCTTCGCTGACCTGCCCAAAGCAGACCAAGACCTGCTTTTCGAATCGGCTTTCTTAGAACTATTTGTGCTGCGATTAGCGTACAGGTAATGGAGAGAGCAATCCAGGAAGGCTGGGAATGGAGGAAGAGAGGTATCAAGAAAGGAAAAGAAAGAGAAAAATGGAAGTAAAGTGGGGGGAAGAGGGAAGAACAGAATGGGAAGTGAAAGAGGGAATAGAGGGAAAGGGGAGTAGATCAAAGGAAGAGAAAGGAAGGAATGAGCCCAGAAGCCTTGAATGAGTGGGATGGAGGTGGGATAGGGGGCGTTCTTGATTGTTATGAAATTAAACCCTTTCAAGGTCCACTGGTCTACATTTTATTAACTCTTCGGTAATTAGGTGCCTTTTAAATCCCTCATTTATTGCTCTTCAAGTAATTAGTTGTTTAGCTTCTCTCTCTCTCTTTTTCTCCCCTCTCTCTCTTTGGTATTAATTGCAGGTCCAACCCAGTGGAGGGTAAACTCATCTTTTGCAATGGGGTGGTCTTGCACAGGTTGCAATGCGTTCGTGGCTTTGGGGAATGGATTGATTCCATTGTTGAATTCTCCTCCAACTTGCAGAATATGAACATCGACATTTCTGCCTTCTCCTGCATTGCTGCCCTGGCTATGGTCACAGGTCAGTACCACAGGCACAGGGCACTTCTCCTCCAGAACTGCCCAGCGGGATTCATCCCGGTTTCCCCTTGCTGCCGACCCTCCCTGATCCTGTCAGCTAGCTAACTGCTTTGTGCATTCGCCTTTTGTTTCTGATTGTGTTTTCTGCAGAGAGACACGGGCTCAAGGAACCCAAGAGAGTGGAAGAACTGCAAAATAAGATTGTAAATTGTCTCAAAGACCACGTGACTTTCAATAATGGGGGCTTGAACCGCCCCAACTATTTGTCCAAACTGTTGGGGAAGCTCCCAGAACTCCGTACGCTTTGCACACAGGGGCTACAGCGCATTTTCTACCTGAAACTGGAAGACTTGGTACCACCACCAGCAATAATTGACAAACTTTTCCTGGACACTTTACCTTTCTAAGACCTCCTTCCATGCACTTCAGAGGAACTGGAAAGAAACCTAAAAGTCCAGAGGGGGCAAGTCACAAGGGCAGAGAGATCCCCCTGAGCTGCCTCAGCTCTAGCTGGCCCCCACCCCTCCCAGACACCCCCAGCCCCTTGTTCCCTAAAGAAACAAACAGACAAACAAAAACAGAAACAAAAACAAAAACTGTTGCTATTTCCTAACCTGCAGGCAGAACCTGAAAGGGCATTTTGGCTCCGTGGCATCCTGGATTTAGAACACGGACTACACACAGTGGTATAAACTTTTTATTATCGGTTTAAAAATAATTTTATTGTTCAGAAGAAAGATTACTAATGTGTGATGGAAAACGTTTGGCCATGTTTGGTTGTTGCAGTTAAGACAAATGTAATACATATACACACATATATACACACACCCACATCATAAGGGGACACAAAAGTATTGCCCTTTAAAAGACTCCAAAGTTTTCTGCTGTAAAGAAAGATGTAATATATAGTAAAACTAAATGTTGCGTGGGTGGCATGAGTTGAAGAAGGCAAAGGCTTGTAAATTTACCCAATGCAGTTTGGCTTTTTAAATTATTTTGTGCCTATTTATGAATAAATATTGCAAATACTAAAAGATAAGTGTGTTTGCAAAAAAAAAAAAATAACTACACAAAAAAGGGACAAGCATGTTGATTCTAGGTTGAAAATATTATAGGCACTTGCTACTTCAGTAATGTCTATATTATATAAATAGTATTTCAGACACTATGTAGTCTGTTAGATTTTATAAAGATTGGTAGTTATCTGAGCTTAAACATTTTCTCAATTGTAAAATAGGTGGGCACAAGTATTACATATCAGAGAATCAAAAGGGACACATAGTGTTTGTAACACCGTCCAACATTCCTTGTTTGTAAGTGTTGTATGTACCGTTGATGTTGATAAAAGAAAGTTTATATCTTGATTATTTTGTTGTCTAAAGCTAAACAAAACTTGCATGCAGCAGCTTTTGACCATTTCCAGAGTGCTTATAATATACATAACTCCCTGGAAATTACTGAGCACTTTGAATGTTTTTTTTTTTTAATGTCTAAGATTGTCAGTTAATATATTACTTTATGTTTGAGTAAGAATTTTAATATTGCCATATTCTGTAGTATTTTTCTTTGTATATTTCCAGTATGGCACATGAAATGAGTCACTGCCTTTTTTTCTATGGTGTATGACAGTTAGAGACGCTGATTTTTTTTTCTGATATATTCTTTCTTTGAGAAAGACAATTTTAATGTTTACAACAATAAACTATGTAAATGAACCAAATTTTGTCTTCTTTCTGGGTCAGGTAAAAATGATGACTAAACAGCAATATACCATAGACAGAATTGGAGATTGATTTAAGTTAGATCACTTATTCAACAACTGAGTTTCAAACTGACAGCCTAGATGTATTCTGGCAAAAGGAACTGAGGAACTGAACTAATTATCCAGAGGATCCAGTACAATATTTTTCCTTAACCAGAATATTCCAGTGTGGTAACCTACATTTATCAGAATCAGTTGAGAGTATGTCAGCTCTTCTGTTAGCTTTGCTACTAAGTGCAGCTTTCAGAAGAGAAGTTCAGGAAAGCCAACAGCTTTTGAAGTTTTGCAGGGTCCCAAGTCCTGTCAAGTTTTTGTCTTGCACAGTGTTTAGAAAGTATCTTCTTAAGACTCAGAAAGCCAACACAGATTTTAAGTGTGTTGTATGCAATCTCTGACTTTGCCAATTCCTCTACTTATTACTACTGTAAATGATCTTGGAGGAAGAGCCAAGCATTTGGGCCCTTCGGGCCTTGGGTCGGTGGTCTTTGGCATAGAGCAGAACTCAGTAGAGGCATTTCTTACAACTTTCTGTTTTCCTCCTTCAGTGGGTAGTGATGAGCTTCAATTTGCAGTTTTAGAATAGTATTTCTGCCTTAAAAGTCTCTCAGATAAAGACTAAAATATCCATTTGTCAAGTCCTGGGTCTCGTCAGCTCCAAACAAGATATACATACCACAGTGTCTAGAGTTTCACCCAGCGCCAACTTTTAGCAAAGAAAGTAACTAATGCTGTAGAAGCCACTTCTGGTCTGAACTTCCTCTCAGTGACCTGGTCCTTGGCCGTTAGAGGTCCAGCCAGTTTCTCCTCAGGTCAACTGTGAATTGCTAGAAAGCACAGGATGGGGGACTGTCTTCTTCACTGACCCTGTGAATTTCAGGTGGCCTCAGGGTCACTGAAATTTACTGAGAGTGTTATTGTTTTTAAAATGCAGAGTTAGAACAGTAAATTGCCAGGAGAGTTCTCAGGTTATTTTTACTTTGCCTTTTCTTGCTTTTTAAGATAAGATGTTTTGAGGGTTAGGCAAAAGAAAGAAAGCAGGTCTCCGTGGTAATTTGAGGTTATTTTTACGAGATGCATTTCTCCGCAGGTAACTCTGAGGGGCAAGAGTGGGTGGCCACATAATAGATTAAATAATAAGCAAAATGTCCAACTTTCCTGGTTTTCTTGAAAAGATGGGGCTTGCCATTTCCTTTTATTTTCACAACTTCTGCCCAACCAAAGCCACACACTAATAAGCAGAGAGAAAGAGAAAGCCCTTTAGAAATGCTGGGGGTCTGCAGAGCCGTCAGCACTCGTCTCCCAGGTGTCTGCGGCCCCCAGACAATTGTATTCCGATCCAGAATCCTAGAGAGTTGAAACAAGAAACGAACTCTGTTGCCGGCTCTCCCTTAAGGAAGCGGCTGCGCGTCACCTGAGGCCAATGGGATATCAGGTAGTGAGCCTCCCGAGAATTTGGGGTGAAAGGAGGGAGGGATGACTCTCTCCCATGTTCAAGAGCACATTGCACCGGCTCCGCGTAAGTTTAGTTGTATTCCTAAATGGAAAAGTGGCTAGGGCTTTTTCTGCTCCACAGTTATCAAGCCAATTTTCAACTCCTGGCTGCGCACTGGGTGGTGCGGGGAATGAACCTCGCGCGCATCTCTCCTGCGTCTTCCGGGATCCTCGAAGCTGAGGACTTTTCCTGTCCTGGTCTTTCTAGGGGTAAAGACCAGGAAAAGCAACAGACACGCTGCATTTCAAAAAACAGACGTTACATGGAACTTCTTTAGAAAGAGTTTAAAACTTTATAGTGGGGCTTTCATAGTGTCCTCCTCTCCCCAAGTTCTCTTTAGAATTTCAGTTATTGCGTGTACTTCCAGCTGTGGAAAACACTTAATCATTGTTTCGAAGACTCGGCCATGCACTCCTTAGCTCCGAGGGAAGGTCTAATTTTAAGTCTTCACGGTGTCTAGACCCTCGTTGAGTGGTTGCTTAGAAAGCCCTGAATTTATGGAGAGATGCCCTTAATTCAAAGCACGGGTGAGCGGCGTTACCGCCTGTTACCTTGTGGGCTCTGCTTCCCCACCGTCCAGGCGACCTCCGCAGTCTCTCCGAATGCCCAAGCGGCCCTCGCTCCGACCTTCCGCTTTCAGAGAGAGCGCGCGAGAGTGTTTGAATTTCTGGTCCTGAGTCTAACAAGAGAGATACGCCTGTTCCGGGAAGCCGATAGCACTTCGCGGTGGCAGGGGCACTCAACGACCTTATCCTGTGTATTTCTTTTTGGTGCTCAACTCCATTTCTAAAGACTTGGTGTGCCCCCTCCGCTAAAAGTACCGATCATAAGTCTTACCGGGCACTGGTTCTCAGAGAGTGCACGGAGCCAAACAAGGAGACGCAGGTATTCCCGCCAACTTAAAAATGTCACTTGTAGGTTCAAATTCACTTCGCCATGAGACTCTCTTGCCTTTGTCCGTGCTTCAACACGAATATTTAATGATCTAATAATATTTTAAACCTAGACGTCGGCAGTGAATACTTCCAAGATACAAAGAGGTCTGTGAGGGAAAAGTTTTACTTCCTTGAAATATTTTGATCACAGTTTTCTGGCACGAGATACATTTCCATCCCGTCAGGCCCTATCCAGGGTACCGATACGAAGGCACTTCCCGGCATCTCGCGTGTTGCGCATCTTTGCGCCTCCAGCTCCCAGCTTAACTCCGCACTTGCGTCCGTTTCCGTTTTCATCCGCGGCGCGGCAGCGCGGAGGTGGCTTCGGAGAGTGAGGGCTGGGGGTCTCTGGGACAGGCCTCGCTTCTCTCGGTGAGAGAGGCGCCTATTTAGAGGCTTGTGTGCCCACCGCCACCTCAAAAATAGAGACAGGTTCTATCCAGGTAGGAGGGAGAAAGAGGGTATCTAGCCCCGCGGATTTAAAACTTTTTTCAGTATTATTTTGACTGCTGAATAGCGGTCTGAGAGTATCCCTAAAACATCCTCCTCCAAAAGGGGTCTTAGGTAACCCCCAACCTGTGCCCGTTATTTAGGAACAGAAACTGTCCCTACGTGGGCGCGCGCAGAAATTTCTCAGTAATTCAAGCCGTCTGAGCACCCCGCGAGCCGGGACTTGACTCGGTTTTAGAGTCCCATGGAGGAGGGATGGAGTTCGGGGTCCCAGTCGACGCTGACGGCCAGTCAACAGATCCTCCCCATAAGTCTCAGACACGACTGAAAAGAGCGCACCCGATTGCAAGAGTCTTCGGGCAAGGTTCTGCTAGATCTGTGCATCTGGCAGAATTCGAACCAGAGGATCGCGTCTGGCATAGCTGCATTTTTTGGAGGTGGGGGGTGTTCAGTCGATACTGGCTGACTTTACTAGTAAAGCAAGATAGGAATTCCAAACAGGGTCATCGGTTTTTTCTAATTCGATTTTAATAATAAAGACAAAAATCCACTTTTCATTTTTACTTTTTAATTTTACTAGAAATCCCAAATTGGATATTACACATAGCCATTTAGGATAGCGAGGCTGTCATTTAAAGTCATTTTCTTTATGTCTTTCTGTTTCCTGAGTACAACTGAAGAGGACCGCTGGGGCTCGCAGGCTCTTTGCTCCAACTTTAATTGTGCACTTCTTTAGGGAATGTCCAGCTTCCGTCGGAGGGCGCCTCCTGGGGCTGGAAAGCCGGATCTCACCCCACTGTGAGGCGTAAGGAGGAGGCCGCACCCCTGGTTGCTAGCCGCGACGTGCGCTCCCAGCCCAGCAGGCTGTGGCGGGAGAACTCGGGAGAACGAGGCTCTAGTTGCTTACTCCCCGCCCCATGCCTTCTCACTAGGTACCCTCCTCCCAGCATGGTCTGATTTTGATGCCCTAGGATTGCTGGAGAGCACGTGTGTCTGCTTTTGGTCCGGGGTACGAACCGAGGGGTGGTCCGGTAGACGCAAGCGCTCCAGCTCTGCCCGCTGCGTTTCGAAGACTTAAGAGTTTCACTCTGCCAGTTGCGCTAGGAGATTTTGCCCAGGAAGCCCTGGAGCAATTAAGACGAACTTGCCCGGGTTAACTTTGTTTCCTCTATTTCCTGCCCAGCCTTCCCCAGCTGCTCCCCGTTTCTTTCTCAGCTGTTCCATGTTCCCCAGGGCCTGAGGCTGCAACAGGTTCCAGTCGCTGCGTGGCCAGGTCTGGTGCGACAGGGCGCGAGCACGTGCGACCGGGCGCGCCCCCGGTTTCCTCGGCACCCGCTGATCAGTGGCCAGTCTTGAGTCTCCCCTAGCTATGAGCCGGGCTGGAGCATCCATCCACCCAACACAAGGGAAACTATGAGTTGTGGGGCGCGCGCATAGGCGGGGCAGAGGCTCCAGGGAGCGAGTCGGCGGCGCTTCCGCGCCACAGGAAGGGTCTGGAGAGGGGCCCACGCACTCACGCCACACGTGTGCCCAGCACGTGTGCTCTCAACTCCGAGGCTCCAAGTAGAGATCGCGCGCATCCAGCTCTGCTTTCAGGTCTCCTCGCACCGCAGGTTATGAGCCCTAGGCCCGCCGCGCCGGGGAATGCGACTCGTCAGATGGCCAGATGAGTGTGCCGCCTGGAGGGGCCTCAGGGCAGCCGGTCCGCCTATCCGCCAGCCGCCGGCGCGCTACTTCCTCCCCCAAAGATGCCGACTGCGGACTGCTGTTTGCCCTCTTCTCGGCTTCACCGCAGGGCTCTGTCGTGCTTCACAGGACTGGACCGAGCGCAAGCAGGGATCCAGAATCTTGGAGAGATCGGCTTCCACGCTTTCCTCCGTGTTTCTTCACCTATTTGATCTCTCTCCCATTTCTTTATATTTCTCTCTAAACCTGTGTTTAGAGAAACTAAGATTTCCAGGACACGTACCGCTTGTCCTAAGAGATAGATTACCCGGGTTTCTATTCGAGGCTTCCCTGGGACGGTAGAGGGTGGTCGACGCGATGCTGCGCTTGTGAGAACTCCATCGGGTACTAGAGGACTTCTATAGGGGTCGTTCCTGCTAAGATTTTCTGCCTCTGGAAGCTTGAGAGGATCGTGTTAACGATCTCAAATTAAATTGAACTTTTGAAAACGATATGGGGTAGAGAGAGAGAGGACGCTCCATCAGTAGGTTGCAAATAGGCCAGTGTTTTTCAAACTGAGGGTCTTGACCCATTAGTGGTTTGTAAAATCAATATAATGGGTTGTGATCAGATTTTTCTTTAAAAGAAATAAAAGAAAAATAGAATAGAAATCACGAGTGCTTTGCACGGAATAGCCAAAGTAGAAAAAGCCTAACTAAGCATTGTTGGCTGGAACTTCTTGGCCTACAGTATAGAATATATTTATGAGTGTGGGTCTCAGTTAAAAAGTTTGAGAGCCACTGGCCAGAAGTGAAGGAGAGGGGTTGCCTGTACTGAGTGATGCTGCTAAGGGGATTTCAGCCATGTGGTTTTGTGGTCAGTCTTCTCTCTTCTGTGTATTTTATTATTATTTTTGTCCTGCATCTCTTCCTTCTTCCTCCCCAACCCCAAAGGGCTTCCACATCTCTTTATCCTCTGGCCTGTTAAGCACTTGGAGCCCTGCTGGACATCGTAAGGGCCAGAGGACAGGCACCCAAAGCCACCACCCCCCTTTTCCTTTCCCTAAGCAACCTAGCACCTGGGAGGAGAAGGAATGTGAAGAAGATCATGGGGGAAGGAAGGTGAATGGCCATCACATTGTCCATTCACCACGTGCCAGGCTTTCTCACTTGTTGCCCAACACAAGGAAAGAAGCCAAGGCTTTTGAGGGAAATAGCTACAGATCGGGAGGGATAAAGCTAATGAACCATCCTGAGAAAGATCAGATGAGTGAGGACTGAGGAGATGGAAGAGGAAGGGGAAGTCTGAGAATTTCTTTAATCAGGGTGCTAGAATTGAGAGCAAATAGAGATGGAAGGAGAGGACTAAAATGCTGTAGAAATACAGGAGGCCAGGGCACCAATGATAATGTGAATGAGTTTAAAGAAAAAAGAAGAGATAAATAAAAGCAAACAGAAAGGGCACATAAAGGATGCTAGGGGTGGGTGGGCAGATACGAGATGAAAGTTGGATGTGGAGGCCATAGTAAAAAGATCATGTAAGGAGAGAGTGGCTTTAGGTGTAGGAAGCCTTAGGTTAAATGGGGACCACACAGAAGTTTCAAGTTATGTCATAAAGAATGAAAAGGAACAAAACCATTGGCATGGAAAGGTACATTCCCTGTCATTCCACTCTAACTGAAGTGCTTCGAAAGCAGGCTTGTTTCCTAAGAGGTGCTGCAGCCTCCAGGCAGGGGTGATGTGTATTCCTTTGAAGATTCAGGCCAATGTGAAAGGCAGAACCAAATGGCAGATGAGGCCAACTTTCAGGGTTTCTGAGATCCCTCCACCACAGTAATTCTCCCTGTGATATGTAGCAAGGCTAGGTGCCATCTCACATAATCCTCTCAACTCCAACCTGTGAGATCTACACTGTTACTTCCATTGTATAAGTAAGAAGAGGTTCAAAGGTATTGTTAAGTATCTTGGCTTGTCAGTACGTGGGCTAGGTGGAATTTGAACTCAGACCAGGACTACAATTCCAACTGCCTTACTTTTGTGCTACCTGGCGCAGAAGGATGTACCTTTTCCCTACAGCTTCTGCCCAAACCGACTGAGTTTCTGCTGAGACTTGAGGATGTTGTATTTAGACTTCTAGAGGGGAGGTTGACATGAAATCATAGTGGGGTAGTGAGAATAGTATGTTGCTCTTCTCTTATTTACGAGAATAATCCCTTCTCTCAGAAGGGGTTGTTTTGATTGCTTTCATAGTTAATGCGTGAAGGAGTTTTGAGTTGCTTGCTTTGCTGCCCAAGAAAAGAATGGGAATGACTGTTGTATTTGTTTATGTCACCGAGAAAGTCACACTAAGGGTAGTAAAGAGGAAAAATGCTTTTCCTCCTCAAGCTGTTTGAATTTCCTTTTATTAATCATTTGATTTTTAGCCAGCTTCTCCGTTTCCTATCAGGAAAACCAAATTGCACATCAGTAAGTTCACTTTAGTCACAGCCCCGAGCAGACCATTTTGTAAAAACTGGCTGTGCATGAGCCATTCACTCTTTCTCCCCCTTCTTCTGTATTCGTGGTCTGCAATGTTTAATGGTTATGAACATTTTCTTAAAAGCTACTCTCACAGTCCACCAAGTGGCATAAATGGATTTTGCTTGGAGTGTCAAGTAGAGAGTGATATTTCTTCAGAAGACGATCTGCATCTGACTTGGCATGGTCAAAGGGCTGCAAAAATAGTCTTATTATATTACACAATTTATTAGAATATAGCACTTGACAAACAAAATATGGTGGATTTAGGTCAGCTGTTTGCTTATACAATAGATTTTGTTCGTCTTTGACATTTAATTTAAGCTTCCCTTATCTGAGGGCCAGGAATAGGATAAGTATGTTCTGCCTGTGTTGTGTTTCTTCTTTATAAAACTTACTTATCTGCAGCTCTCTGGAAATAATTCACAGTGACTTAGGACAAGGAAGCCTTGTGACATGTTCTGAAAGTGCCTTTTTGAAATGAAGTTCTGAAAAGTTGAATTATGGACACCCTAACAGGGGTTTTTATTTTTGAGGAATGAAGATAGCTACATTTGCTTTCTTGTTCTTTTGCTTAATTATCCTCCCTGTATAGTGAATTGATACAGCTAAAAACCAGCATCTAGAAATCCATAATGAATCTGCTTGATACCAAAAATCTGTGCTCTGTGTAATTGTCCTGCTCTCAGCAGTGCTGGGCAGGATTTGCATGGGCCACATATGTGGAAACAATATTGAAAACCTTTGACACATCAGTGACTTATTATTATTATCTCTGAGAAAAATAAAGTCTGTTGCTGTAAAATCTGCACTTGCAGATGTGTTAGCCCTAAATAACCTTTAAAATTGGTCGTGGTGTGGTGGGAGATGTTGGTATTCATGAGTCTTTTGACATGTTTGACATTTTCTGTATGGAGTGTTGCTGTCTGTCTTGCATTTTTTCCCCCAATAGTGCATGTTTTCCTACTAAAATGCAGCTCTAGGTGCTTATATTTGGGGTCTATAAGCCTGCTTATTGGATGAATGATTTGTTCTTATTCATGCAAATAATGAGTTAATGAATTAGGTTATTACTGCTTTTCATGCTATGGTCATAAAAAGAGAGCTACAGAAGAGATAATTTGATTCTTAGTTTTTAAAGAAAAAATATATTTGATATATATCAAACATACCAAATTTGCTACAGTCCTGGATTAGCACCTAAGGAAAAGCAATTCTGTGGATGATGATGCTGTTGGAAGCTGAGGGATTTGGGTACCGGAATCTAGTGTAATAAATAGAGGCTTTGAAATCTGTCTGAGTGGCATTTAAAATGGCCCTCTATTCATTTATTTTTGGAAGGGTAAAAAGGATCCCTAGCAGGGAATTGCCAATTGAACTGAGAAATCTAGGTGGCCCTGAGGTAGGTATACTGTAAAGTAAGCACATATCTAAATGCAGAGAGAATCAGAGATTTCAACAGCATTCTCAGAATAAGGCACAGGTTTGATACTGTGGTCATCTTTCCTTTGTATCACCTTCTATGTTAGCTCTACAGGTAGAACTGAGTAAATGAGTTCAAAAGATTTAGCTAAGCTTTGGTGAGGCGTTTTTACATTTATGAATACCATGTTAATGAAAAGAGTTACCATTTGTTTTTTGAGTGTTGGACAAGGGCAACAAATTTGATTGAAAAGCTTCTGCCACTGCTCTTTACCTTGTGCAATAAACATGGATGCTACGCAAAGTCTGTTCTAATGTCTATTCAGACTCGTCTATGCATGGAAAGTTTTGACCAAAGTTTTTAATTCAGAACTAATAAGTTGCTAATTACCTTTTCCCCCTTTAAAGCTGATGTTGCTAATAATGTGACTTCCCTTGAAATGTTATTCTCGTTAAGACTTTAACTGACTCCAAGGCTTTGACATTTTTTTGTCCTAGATATTTCTCCTGTTTTTAATCTCCACCTGTTGTCACATGCCAGGACTGCACTGTACCTCCAGGTCGTAGGACAAAGGGGCAGCTTTCTCTGTCTAAGGTGTCAAAGCTGCTCTTCCTCTGGAGTGGAAGTTTTATGTGCACTTCCTTTGTACCCTCTCCCTGGGGACCAACACATCACCTCCATGACACACACAGCAGTTGTGGCCTGGGGTTTGACAACAATACCATAAGTTTACTTTCAGTTCGTGCCAGTATTTAAGGTTGCGTCTTGCAATTCAAATGGCATCAGGAGACCAACTTGCACGTGCTACTGCTCTCTATGGGTATCCTCTAAGCTTCTCTCCTGGGCTCACAGAGCCTGAAGTCTTTCCCATCCTTTCGAGCATCTTTCAGAGCAAAATCTCATTCATAAAACACAAATCAACAGAAAACTTTAACATGAAAGGTGTGGTGTTGTTCTTTTAAAAATAGTATTTTGATTTGTAGAGCAATATGAATGAATAGAGTTTAACACTAACAAGATTGTGAATCTCATTTCCAATGTTATGAGTTAGGGAAAAAATGCAAGGCTTCTCTTCGATGTGCCGTGTTTTGTATACTTAGCATGGCTTTCATCAAAATATGTACTGTTGATTCATTCATTACATATCTTGTATGTACTTAACAGAACAGCAAGAAAAAGAAAATCAAGTGCTTGTCTTTCCTTGAGTTAATTTCCCTTAACATGTATTCAAAATAAGCATTCCAATGTAGCATAATATAAAATAGTTATAGAATTTGATGACTATAGGAAAGTTGGTGTGGGTGAGAAATGCATTGTTCATTAGATTGCAAGCAGCAATGTATGATACAGAAAAGGCAAGGTACTATAAACAGGAAGCTGTAAATAAGCAGTTTTTTCCTTTCTGTAACTAGAATACAAATACTTGCATTATGTAGACATATTCATAAATTTTGATGATAACTTAGTGAAACAGGATCATAAATATGGAAACTAGGCATATTATTAAATGTATATGATTTTGCAATGAACGCTTATTATTTTTAAAAGTCTATGTTCCTGTGGCTTTCACTTAGAGAAGTCAATCTCCCAGTACTATGAACAGCCTAATCATTTTTTTTTCCCTCCAGCTAATAACAGTAACTTCCAAAATTGAAGACCAAACCTCAGCAGTCAAACTTAACAATGCTTTGATCAAATTACAAAACTGGGTGACTAAAAAGAACACGAAACTTGTGACACAGTTTCACAAAATATTTTTTGAAATCTTATTCAGATTAACAGGAGCCCTGTCACATGTGCTGAAAATTGGTTGAAAAGAACATAAATAAAATGCACGGTTATCTGGCAATGAGCTGACTTGTGTGGAGTGATTCAGTAGGGTGCTGCTATAAGGTTTTAATTTAACCTTAGTATTAATAATCTTTATAATGGGCAAAGATCACATTAATTACACTCACAAATGGTACTGAACGGAGAACTTGGTGAGACTGGAGAAATACAGAGGCACAAAGAGGGGTCAGGCATACACGGAGAAAATAAAGCACTTCTCAGTTGAGAATGATGAAAGCAAATATATCCAGTGCATGTCTCAGCATAGCGGGTTTGAAATACAGAACATGAGCGCCAGGGAAATATTTGTAAAATGTTAACGTTTGGAGTGAAGGCTAGATAAAAAGTTAGGTAGAAATATTTCATGTGAAATTAAGAGCATAAAAGAAAAAAGGCTTATATGCTTTTAAAGCTGCATGACCAGGGACTTTTCACCATCAGAACAAGAGAGATGCTAATCCTTTTCTGAAGAAAGCATTGAGGAGGCAATGCCAGGATCCAGCATGCAGTCCTGAACTTCCCAGCACCAGAAGACGTTGACAAGTTGGACAGATTTCAGAGAACCAGAACAAAAATGATTAAGGGCTGCAGCAATTGACTTATGAGAAAAGATGAAAAGAACCAATTATGTATTGCTTCTCCAAACAAGACAAGCAGTAGAGTGGGGAGAAGACATAAGGAAACCATGTATGATTTGAAAGTGCAAATACCAAGGTAGGAGATAAATTGTTTAGATTGGTCCAGAGCAGTGATAACTTTGAGGTAAGGTGAAGAAAATAAGTAAAGAGGAATTTGGTAGATTATCAGAAAAATAATTTGCATGATGTTACTTGGTAAAAGAATGGTAGCAATTTTGAGGAATTAGTAAACTGTATTGCTTGATTATTATTATTTTATTTTTAAAAACAACTTTATTGTGGTATAATTTCTGTACAGTAAAATACACATATTTAAGATGTACAATTTGATGAATTTTGATAGATGTAGGCACTTATGAAACCATCACCAAAATCAAGATACCTAACATTTCCATTGCTCCCCAAGAGGTGCAAATTTTGAACTCCCAATTTATCCCTTCCCACCTATTATTACCATTTTTATGCAAAAAGGATCACTTATTCACTACTAGGAAAACTTTGAGATGAGAAGGAAGAAAACAAAGAAAAACCAATAGTTTACTTCAATTTAGAATGTGAAGAATGTTGTAAGTAGTTTAAATTAAATATGACACATTCAAATAAAGGTCAGAGTGAATCTTAAATGAAGCTATCCTAAAAATAGGACCTTTCCTACTTTCAGAGGTCATCTTAGCAGTATATCTATTCTTGACCATATATTCTATAGTAGGGTCAATGGTCTTATCTTGGTCAATGTAATAAGAGGACTTTAACATTTTCTTTTAATAAAATATCCCTCTGATGGAATTGTTCTCCTCATAATGGAAGTGATGTTGATGGAACTCAGCCCAGGATCAAATATAAAAGAAGCAAGATGTGTTCTCATTTGTCTTTTACTAGTATTTTTTCTGGCATGCCCCTCTGAAACTTGGCTCAGCTTGGAAGAGAAAAGTACGAACGGAATGAAGTGGCCACTTTAAATTATTATAAGCAAGGAAGTGAGGGAAAAGATATTACAAAGCATCCTGCTCTAGAAGCCAAGCAAAGGAAAATGTTTCTTCCAGTGTCAATGAGAAATATAAATGGATCTAAAAATGCTAATCGCAAAAAAAAAAAAAAAAAAAAAAGCGAGAAAGAGAAGTAAGTGAACTCAAGGCTCCTAAGATCTCTTGCTTTCTCTGCGGTAGTAAGAGAGTGATTTTTCTGTGCTAGAAGATGCAGCATGTGAGGTAGAGAGATGCAGAAGGAGAATCTCATTAACATGAGCTCTCCATTCCCCATGCACTTTGAAACTGCCTGCTGTCAGGCTGCTGAGAAGCCAACATATGCAGGCTTCCAGGGCGTGCCTGCTACAGAAGGCTGCGTGTAATTATTTCTGGATAGGATCCTATATGCGATTCCATGATAATACTGACTCGTAGCCTGTCTTTATTTGAGCTGATATTTCCTATATGCGTAATTTAAGCTTCTTACGCTCAGGTATCATATTAGGGGAGCACAAAGGTATTTTCTCTTAAGCTGCATAGTGAACGTTGATGTCTGAACTCTGGTGGATGTACCGTGCTGAATGGGGGAGAAAAAAACCAGCCAACATTTGTTTTACATTTTTTTAGGATGCTGTTCATAGCCAGCACGTAACAACTTGTGTCAGTTATAGTCAATTGGTTTTACCGGGAGTATCTTTAAATTTCTAATAGGTGTGTTTTATACCAAGACTCACCATATAATTTTAGTTTCAAAATGACATATAAAGTATCTGGGTGGTACCCTCTTATTCTGCTGCAGGAGATCCCAAGTGTTTTTCTTTATTCTTATTATTTGTTAAAAATAACGTTTTAAAAAATGCATTACCCTAATAAAAGTCAATGAACTATATTTACTAGACAGTTTTATTAAGTGGAGGGGATGCTGTAAGATTTCAGTAGATTTTTTTTTTTTACATTTTGTAAATGGTTATAACTTCTGTTTTTATTTTAGCAAACTCTTTAGCCCAGATATTTAATTTAATCATTTTGCTTTAAAAAGTGATAGAAAAGAGATTACTTAGGTAGACTATGCTGTAAGCAAACATTTAAATTGGTAAACTGCTTTACTTTTGTTACTGTGTTAACGATTTAGTGGAAAAAATGACCTTACTTCTGCACAAAAAATTAATTAAAGTAAACAAAGCTGCTATCATTGACTTTTTCTTGTAAAACTAATGATAAACTTTTCTAACAAGGAACAGTTCTGCTGTGCATTTAAAAATACCAACGTGGATAAAGGAGGGGTTGATTTTTGTTTTCAGTTTTATAATTAGCTTAGTTCAAACATTCTTACTTCTGATCATTTAAAGAAATGTTGGATTTTGGATTATTCTATTTAACCTACATTCTAAAACTAAGGGCAAAGTCTTTTTATCATTCTAATTTATTCAACAACCTGGAATTTCTTGTGATATTGAGATTTTTTTTAATTGTTTCTTTTTTCCTTTTTAGTCTTGTCATGGCTCCAAAGTGGAATCTTAGTCCTAACCCTTCAATTTTCATGATAAATCTTTTATTCAGCTTAATTTTTGCATTATTTTGAGTTCACTTCCTAAAGTGCTTATGCATTTTATTCTTACTGTGCTGTTTGCGGCTCCTTTCAGTCTGTCTTTTGAAACCATACGAATCAACCAGGGTGGAGGGGTCATGTTAAGGAAGCTGAGAGTTACGCAATGAGACTGTATCAATGAGTTGTCTAGATCCTTCCAAATTTGCTATATCATTGTACAACACGTGAATTTTCTTTTGGTACGAGAACATTATTATTAACTATGACAAAATCTGTGCAACATTTATAATGTCTACCTTGTGAATTAGGTTGATTTTTGAATCAGTTAACATTTGTTGCCTTCTTAGGAAATTAAGCACTTGTCTGTTTATAGAATTGTAAAATGAACTTAGAGTGGTCTCACAAGGTTGATTAAGGCCATCTTTCTTTCTCTTGGCCAATCTTGTCTTGCTTCCCCTGCATGTCAAAGACAACATCCCAGTTTATCTCCAAGTGCACAAAGGGTAATGTGTCATGGAATGGGGATTTGAAAAAAATTTTTAATTTAATTTAGCACTTTAATACTAGATGTTAACAACTTTGAATATGCAATTAAAAGGGATGAAAGATTTATCTTGATAAATTTCTGGGACCTAGTGAAAATCCTTAGACACTCAAGAGTTTTACCCCATAGTGCATTAACACATTTATATTCCAGATAAATGTCTCAGAAATGAGTGTTTTTAGGCCCACTTTAGGAAGGGCATATTTTGCATATAAAATATTATGATACAGTGACAGAATATTATAGCATTTAGTGAATGATTTCGTGAATACTCTCCCAAGTGTTTTTAGGATGCCAAGTGTATCTAAATTACATTATGTACATTTGGCTTACTTATACAAAATGTATTTATTTATAGAAAAAGTAGTTTTTGAGATGATTCTTTAACATATGTGAATAACTTCCATTGATTTTTTTCCAAGGAATAAGATGTCTTTGAGTTGGTGTGAACATGAGAGTTTTTGACAATGGTGAGCTTTGTTGGTTAACACTTTCTTTGTGGATTTATAAATAATGACTTATGTTCTAAAGATGCACACAATGTAGAGGAAACATTTGAGGCAGTAGACATATACTATTACATATATGGATACCAAGTTGCTCTAACACCAATTAGGGCATAAACAATGCCAGCAAAACATTTGTTTGGTAATTAAAATATAACTTATGTCTTTGCAGGTTCAAAATTCATCTGTTTAGAACAGTCTAGGTCAGGTAGATAAAACACAAGCAAGTAGACAGGTGCACAGTGCCCAGTTCTGTGTTGTTCTGAGTGCACTGAACTCCCACTGAGAGTCTATGATCTGGAGGCTTGTGGAATAGGAAGTGTTGACGTATTTAATAGTAAACCCTCATCTTAAGAGCTTTTGCTTTTTCCTAAGTGTACACAAGACTCTATGTATATATCCTTCTCCCCTTGTTCTTTTTTATTTGTGGGTTTTAGGGAAAAACGAACCCACTTTGTGTTGACACCAGGAGCCCTTCAGAAATTAGGTTGGTTGCTTGGTTTAATGCTTTGTGTTTTAGAAAAACAAAGGGAAGAAGCAGGCTCCAGTGGAATGGTAGCTTTAGAATCTTTTAGGAGTATGCTGGGGAATAGTTCTGAAGATTTGGATATAACTGTGGAAGATGACTAAATGCAAGATGATAGTTATTCCATAACTCGAGATTCCAATGCATTGTATCATGTACAGGAAAGAGTGAGATTCCTGGCATTTCCTGTGAGCACTGAAGTAAAAGTAGCAGTCATTGTAACCAACTGAACACTTGCCAACTACTAGCTGTGTTGCCTTGAGCAATTTACCCAGACTATCTATGATTTATTGTTTCTTGCACATTTTATCTTCCCTTTACATCTCATCTTTTGCTTGTTTTCCTATGTAGTCTACCTCTCTACTTCCATCTACTCAGTTTCCCATGTTCCTTCTCACTACTTTTTTCAAGTGCCCAGATTTCTTGCACTCTATTTTTAATTTTTCTAAATTTTAAAATATAGTTACAAATTCTCTGATAATTACATTTTTTCCCAAAGAGACCTCTGTCCCTACTCCCCAGACCTTCTATTCTGGTCTAGGCTGCATGCTGCTTGGCCTGGGAAATAGTTCCCTTTTCTGGTCTTCTGTGTCACTTCTGTTTCCTGGATCTCATGCTTTTTTACCTTTTCTTGGTTCTACTCTCTTGTGCTGTGGTACATCCTTCAGTAACACTCTAAGAAAGGGCCCAGGGGAGGTACATTTTCTGAAATTTTGCATGTTTGACAATATCGTTATTTTATTCTAACCCTTGTTTGACATTCTGGTTGGTTATAGAATTCTTGGTTGAAAGTATTTTTTTTTCCCCTCTGAATCTTGATTGCATTATTGTACTTTTCTTTTGCATCTAGTGTTGCTGCTGAGAAGCTTAAAGCCATTTTGATTGTATTTTTTGGTATATGGCCTCTTTTCCTCCCCAGAAGGTCTTAGAATCTTTTTAACTTTAGTATTAAAATTTTTTATGATGTGGGTCTTTCTTAATTTATTATGCTATGCTTTATGTTCAGTGAATCCTTCAGTCTAGGGCGCCGTTCAGTTTTGAGAAAATATCCTCAATTATTTCTTTAATAATTTTCTTCTCTTTATTCTCTGGTCTCTTTTTCAGGAATACCTAAGGGAAAACTAAGAATTTTGGACTTTCTGAATTGATTTTTTAATGTAACTCTTTCTTTTTCTGTTATTATTGCTAATAAGCAATACTCAGAGTCCATTTTTTTAAATCAGAAATTAGTCAAAATTAAGTGTATTGACAATATCCCTTGGTGAGGGTGAGGGGAAATGAGCCATCTCCTAAAATTGTTGGTGGGTGTATAAGTTGGGATAGCATTTTAGGAAGACATTTTGGCAGTACCTATGACAGTAGTTCCAAAATTTAGTATCCCTCCTAGATAAATTCTTCCTAAGCAAAAGGATATATGCACATGGATATTTAGTGTAGAACTGTTTGGAAGAGTGAGGCCTGAAAACAGCTAAAATGTCTTTTAGGGGAATTATTAAATAAACTATGATCTAGTCAAACCATAGAGTATAACACAGCTGGTAAAAAATATGAGGTAAGATATATGAATCTGACTATGGTAAATCTCTAAAATACATTGTTAAGAATAATATTTATAGTTATGTGGCATGTTCTTATGGTTCTGATACCAATTCCAATGTGTGTGTGTGTGAGTTTCCCATGCCAACAAACAGTTTGCAGACTCCAGTGAGGTGTCCTACAATGCAGCTCAATCCTGAAATGATCTACCTGGAGATAGTGTCAGATTCCACAGAGCAAGAGCTCAGTCTCACAGGACTGCTCCCTTCCTTCAGATGCCAGCTGCAAGCCCAAGTCATCACCTACACTTCTGACCAACTGATTCTAGAATGAAGGTTCCAGTGACCCCTTCTACCTCAGGATGCCAATCTCAAGTCCAGGCTGATACTTGTACTTCTGACTGACTAGCTATGAATCAGAGATTCCCAAGACTTACTCCTCCAGTTTAATTAAGGTTAGACTGGCTCACAGAACTCAGAAACATTTTACTTACTAGATGACTGGTTTATTATAAAAGGATATAATTCAAGTACAGCCAGATGAAAGAGATGCACAGGGTGAGGCATGGAGAAAGGGTGTGGAGCTTCCATGCCCTCACCAGAAATCCCACTCCCTCCCTCAGTACCTCCACGTGTTCACCAACCTGGAAGCTCTTCTCACCTGGTTCTTTCTGGTTTTTATGGAGGTTCCATTACATAGGCATCATTGATTAAATCATCGGTCATTGACTATTGAACTCAATCTCCAGGCCCTCTCTCCTCCCCAGGGTGGAGCTGGGAGGGATAGGACTAAAAGTTCCAAGCCTCTAATCACCTGGTTGATTCTCCTGGCAACTAGCCCCCTTCCTTAGGTGCTTCAAAAGTCACCTCATTCACATAAAAAAAGACTTCCATTACTCTCACCATTTTGGAAATTTTGAGGGTTTTTGGAGCTCTATGCCAGAAACAGGGACAAAGACAACTATACGTTTCTATTACAAATCACAATATGTATATTATAATATGATCTTAATATATATATTTATAAATAACATCATCATATACACGTGTTACACATAATGCTTTACACATAAATTTAAATACACAAACAACATTCTGGAATGCTGCATGCCCACTTAATTTTTTTCCCTCAGGTTTATTAAGAAATAATTCACATACACCACTATACGTTTATGGTATAGTATGATAACTCCTTATTGGTGTATAGAAACACTACTGATTTTTATATGTTAATTTTGTATTCTGCAATCTAATTGATTGGGGACCTAAATCAGGCCTGAGTGTGCACAGAATTCCCTGGTCAGGTGAGGCCACCAGTTTTGTTCAGCAGATGGGGGATATCATGGGCTGTGCTCTGTGTCAAAGTGCCACTGTTTATATGGATTTTAAATGGGCTATGCAGCTTCCCATGTGCTCTGGTTAGGTTCCCTGGTTGGATAGGCTGAAGGCTGTATTCAGCGATGAGCAAGGCTATGAGATAGATTCCTTGCCTGGCACAATGGGAGATGCAGCTCTAAAACCAGTAAAGCTGTTTGTTGTCTTAACTCAAGCTTACCTGCACTCCAAGTTCCCTGGCCAAATTGAGCCACTGGCTTTGCGTTGCAAACCATCAACTCTGTCTGCCCTTCTCTTGGCTTGCATGTGGTTGGGCTGCACAGCTTTCAGGCATTTTCACCAGACCTTCTAGTCAGCTGGGGGCAGGAAACTCTCTCCACAGCAGGTGGGACAGTGACTCTGTACCTTGTTTGGGCATGGGCAAACTAGACTTTAGGGCCTGCAAAACCCATTGTTTGAGGATCTGAATTAGGCAGATCAACAGCCTGCCGCGTTCTCTCTTCAGGGTGTGCCCCCAATCTGATTCTGCAGGTGAGCAGAGCCGCTGGTGGGGATTACTACTTGGCGCTCTGCAGGCATGAAACTGCCAAGATCTGTGTGTAGTTCATTGCAAGCCCCTCCCACCTTGTCCATCAGTCAGATTCTCAGTGGCTGGACCCTGTGATTCGCTTGCAATCCGTGTGGTGCGAGGTCAGAGTAGGGGTTCCCACAGTGCAACCCACAATGCTGAGGGAGGCTGGTTTTCCCCTTGGGGTTATCTTTTCCCACTCCAGTGGGAACCAGAGGCTTAGGGGAGACCCCTCAGCGTGGTGCGGCACTGGCCTGGGAGATCGGCAGCATCGTCACTATATAGCTGCTTCTCTTACCCTTCTATAGTCTGACTTGGCCTCTGAGGTGCAGGGATGCTTCAGCCCCACCCCGGTGTTCTAGCATCCTCTCAGCGGTGTCTTATTCTTGAATAGACGTTAGCTATTCTGAGGGAGGAGCCAAGGCGGGAAGGAGCACTGTCGCCGCTTGATGACGTCACGCTCCTCACTCGTGCGCCGGCGGTTACCAATGCTGAGGTGAGTAGGGCCGGGAGAAGCTGAAGAAAACTTTTGCATTTTATTACACAGGCTTCTGTGTTCGTAATTATCCCCCCAGGGACCATGTGCTCATATATGAGGTTTATAAATTGAAAAAATTACTGAATTTTTCTCACCGTCAAATAAAATTAACCAAGAGGCACTCGCTCCTCATTGTAATCCCGTGGATTTGGAATATTTTTTTATCTCGGCAATTTATACCTTGAAAGTGTTTATACCTTGAAAGTTGTAAATATCCTAACTTGAGAAGTAATTTTATAGTCATGCAACAAGCTGTATTTTATTTCTGATTGTTCTATACTTTATTAACTGAAGACATGTTTGTTATTATTTCCTAACATTTTCTGCTTTTCTTGGAGGAAAAAAAGAGTTATAGGGCACAAACAGAATCATCTATTAGGGTTGGTTCAACAGCCTTTGGCTGTGAAAATCTCAGGGAATGACTGATAATTAGTTTTCATTAGTAAGACGATAGAAGCAAAGAAGAATAAATCAGCTACCACATATGTGAGTCAATTTAGGATTGAGGTTCGTTTTTGTTTTTTGTGTGAATGAGTTCATTTTTTAAATTTTTATGCTACTGTAGAAGAATAAATAGTATAGGAATACTTCAGATCTGTAACATACTTGAAAACTATAAGAAGGAGAAAATTTGCTCGTTTAAAGAGGAGCCATATTTAAATGAAAAATATATACTGCTTTAAATAATGTAAGTTTGTTCAACATGGGTCATGGAAAAATATTTGTCCTTTGTAACTTACATGTATCAAGGAGACACGGATTTTAGTGGATCTTGGTATTTGTTGTTTTAAATGTTATGTTAGTTTCAGGTGTACAACATAATTATTTGATATGTGACTATACTGCAAAATAAAGACATATTGGTATTTTTTCCTCTCATCACAGACGGCTTGTGACTAACACTTGGTTTTTGAAAATACCCTGATGTTGTCTGGATTCTTTAAGAAAGACCTCTTCAGGGTTCTCTGTATCACCTCTCAGCTTCAGACTCTTAAGTCCAGAATCAGGTTTGTTGTATATCTTGCTGCTGACAAATCTTATGCAAAGGGTAACCCCAGAATCACAAAGTGATGATGTGTTCTGTTTTTAAATGCAGATTCTGGGTGTCCAGGTCGCATTTCAAAGCATCAGATTACATGGTCCACTTGAAGGCTATGAATTCTTCTATAAAGAGAAATTTGTGGAATACAACCTCTTTTTTATTTTTGCCATGATTGTCCCTTTGGAGTTTCTATAAAGGTAAGCAAAAAATCAGGGGTATGGACTGTTGGAAGAGGAAAGTCATTGTTATTCCAAAGATATTTTATTTATACATCAAAAAATGTCTACTCATACCATTCTTTTTCAAGAGGGGTAATGTAAATGCTCAATCTTTTTGAAAGAAAAGAAAAATACACATGTTCTAAGAGAAAAATTCATATATTTAAATTATGATCTCTTATGCTAAGGAAAGAATGTGTATATGTTGACGCATATGAAAATATAATGCATATTAAAAATGAGCAGTTGTTTTTCAAAGAATTAACCCAATAGATTCAGCAAAAATAGAATTTAACCCTTTAAAACATAGGTCTGTATAAATCATCATTTCATGGGAAGGTATAAAGCACCCATATATTGTTAGAAAGATGCAACTATTTTTGTGGAAATACTTTTATATTTTATTTATGTTTTATTGAAAACTTATGGTAAAAACAATTGCCTGTTAAAGAAATCATGTTTGTAGCTGCCCTTGTATCTATTTCAAAGTTATAAATATTCACTAAAGAAAGACTCAATCTCTAATCAAAATGAATTTAGTTCAAGGACAAGATAATATCATGTTTAGAACTTAACAATAAAAAATCAGAGAAAAGAGCCATCACTGATGGATGCTCCTGTAAAGTAACCTGTATGCTTTCTTAATGATCCCAACCAGTCAAAGAATTTTTACCTAAAATTATTTTTTTGAATGACAGGTTAACTAGAGTCTTGAAGTTTTCCTTTTTGATCCTTGTGAAGATTTCCTGGTTAGCCATTTCATAAAATGCAGCTCCCTTGGAGCTCAAGGGACATGCGAGGTAGAGAATGAGGGTGGATCTGGAGACAAAAGCAGGTGCTGGAGCCACAGGCCCCTTAGAAGAGCCACAGGCCCTTCTAAGCGGTGTTAACGTTATCATGAGGACAGCGGGTGGCCACTGACAAGAAATACCCAGAGACATCATTCTTACTGGAGGATGATGGCTTCCATAAAGATCTTCCATAAAGATAACTTTTCTCTAGGGTCAAATATGCCTAAAGACATTCACATGGGAAATAGTTACTTAATAAATTAAATAAACTTTATTAGGTTTCTGTTATGTACCAGATAGCATGGGGAGTATAAGAATGGAAGACACAGATGTTTAGTTCATTAGTGCATTCACAGAAATCAACAGATACCCTATAATAGTGAGCAATGCTGGAATAGAAGTATGCACATTGTGTTAGGGGAGCACAAGAAGCATGTTTACTTCACATTGTTAGGAAATGAAAAAACTATATATATACATTTTTCTATACAAGCAAAGCATATAGAAGTTGTTTAAAATTACTTTTTGCGTTTGTGTGCATGTATGAAATCTTCATAAGGTGTACAAGACTTTTCTTACTCAGAAAAAAAGTTGCACATGTGAACTTGACATGATCTTGACATGCCCATTATTCTGGGTTGGCCTAAAAAATTTTAGACCTTAATATAATTTGACATATAGAAATATGTTTATTGTTTTGCACAATCTACTCTGCTCCTCAAGACTCCTAGTGTTAATTCACTTAAAAATGTACTAAGCACCTAAGATGTGTCAGGCAATATGTTAGAGCTGGGAATTAAAATGAAAAAGAAAAACACAGTCCTAGGTCCTCCAGAAAATATAATCTAGTGGGAAATATAGATAACTAAACAGGCAACCCCACATTGATGTGTTTTTCTACTTGGTGAATATTTTCTTTTTCATTGGTAGCTGTCACTTCTCAGTATTGAGTTGTTTCAAAATCTGATTTGAGATGATAGTAATTAGCAGTTGTCGGTGAGCAACACCATTTTTTCCTATTCAGGAGTGACCTGCTTTGTTTATTATTCCTAAAAAGATAACAGCATAACTATGGAATTGGTTTACATATATAATGTCTTGTTTATTCAGTTGGCTTGTTTAAACCTTTTGGGAACAAGCCAGTTACAAATAAATGAATAATTATTTACAACTATCATTGATGGATTGTTTACTATGTATCCTTTGTATGCAGTAACTCATTTTATCATCAGAACAGCCCTGTGAGGAGGATCTTATATCACCTATTTTATAGACAAGGAAACAGAAGCACTGAGAGGTTAAGTAACTTGCCCAAAGTCACACAGCCTTCAAATTGGAGCCAGAATTTAAGCCTTGGTAGCCAGACTCCAGAGCCATTGCTCTTAATCAATACACTATACTGACTCCAGAATGAATTAATACATAAATATTCAGTTGTATATACATGAAAATTTTAATGCCAGAGTTCTAAATTATAAAGCTTCAATAGTCATTGATCATGACTTAATCTGATTGCCACAAAAAGACCGTTTCCCCAACAGATCTGCTGTGGAGCCTGACAATTCTACCAGAATAATTATTCCTTTGTTATGAGACAGATATTCTAGAGGATCCCCCTAAAGCAAATGGTTACCTTGCTATGAAAATAGTAAACTTGTGGAATGCACCATCCCATGACCATGGATTACTAAATAATCTAGCTATCTCTTAAATAAGTTTGAGGGCCTAAGGGGCTAGCACATGGGACAAGTAAATTTTTAAGAGGAAGGGAAGAGACCTGGTACCTCACCTACTTTTTTGGAGGATAACACCAGTGCTGGAATGCACTGGCAGCCTGCTAGGGCTCAGCACAAAGGTCGTGACTCCTTTGAGGGGAAGACAGGGCTGGTGACATCCGTAATCCTCTGGGAAATCTGCTTTAATCTGTTCTGGGGAAAACAGTTTTCCTGTACTCTTACTTGCAAACATGATACAGCCTAGCATTTTCTCTTGGAAATGAAATACATTTTCTACTCATCTAGCTCAGATTACGCTGAAGAACTTGAAGGATCATGGAGTCCCTTCTGATTACTTTTTCACCCAGTAAAATTTCAAACTTTTAAAACTTAGAAAAATGAAAGTTTAATGATGGACTAAGATATGAAGTAATGAATATTTTTGCATCAGAATTCCTATATGTTGTCTGCTTCTCTGACCACCCCTTTGCCAAATTACTCCTTCCTCCTCTATCTACACCAATTCACACCATGTCTGCAACTTTTTAACCACAGTGAAAAGCTTTTGTCTAATAAGGTGGCATCAGGAGAAGGGAATTCAGCCTGATCAACCATCTACCAAATATGTCATCTCTGAGAATGAGCCCAAATAAAGGGAATACATTTAATGGCCACAAGTGTCTTTTCACCTTGGAAATTTTATGACTAGAATGATTAAGATCCTATAAAACAAATGTTTGCTGAGCTCTTTGGTCTCTAGAATTGAGAAGGCAGGAAAAAAGGCTCTAAATGGTAGAGAACCAGAAATTGGAAAGCAAGTAGTACAGGTAGAAGAACGAACAAAATGTTGGTTTCTTCACACAAAATAAAAATACATATTATTATTGTTTTACAACTGAGAAAAAGAGTATAAGAGCTTAAATAATTTGCTTAAATTTACACAGTTGGAGTCAGGATTAGAATCCAAGCCTATTTCCAAAGAAGTCTCTCTCTCTTTCTTAAAAAACAAAACCAAGCCAGTGCCACTGGCAGAGAAAATAAAGTGTAAGCCTCAGGGGAAGGGAGAGTTTCATGTGGCAGTGGAGTGTGAGTAGACTATATATTGATTGAAGTAGAGTGGGAATTCTAGCCAGTTTGTAGGGTTTGGGAATGCATGTTTGTATTTTAGAGGCAGAAAGAAGACTGTGTTTACCTAGGGAATGGATTCTCAAAGTGGGGTCCCCAGACAGGTCCGTTAGCCTCACCTAGGGACTCTTTAGAAATGCAAATTTGCTGGCTCCTGACCTACTGAATCAGAAACTTCGGCGATGGAGTCCAGAAATCTGTTTTAACAAACCCTGTAGGTGTTCTGATGGGCAGTAAATTCTGAGAACAACTAGTGCCCAAGTGGAAAGCTTACACTGCAGTAGTAGTATATGAAAGTCAAGATTTGAAAACTTTCAATGGCCAAAGTTTGGCCTATGTGTAAAGGAACTTCTTAGGAACTGCTTTTCTTCCTCTGCCCCTTGATTCTGATCCACTTGCAGTGATCTCCATTGACTTAAACTCTAAATGTTAGTATCTTTGCTGTTGATTCCTGCCTTTAGAGTCTACTATCTGCTGATTTTGAGTACATTCTGGTTTACTTTGACTTACCTCTGGTAGAGATAGCTCATACCAGCCCTGGCAGGTTTGTGGGGGATAAGAGAATCCAATATGGTATGAATTTTGGTGAAGTGAAAGATTTTTCAAACTGGGAATTTTAAACTATTATTTTTAGTTACTGGGTATCTATAAAAGACTTTTAGCAGAACAATGACATGACAAAATTATATTTTTGGAAAATTAATTTAGAAGCAATTTTTAGAAGAGATTGGGTGGAAGCGATTTATGAAGTTCATGTAGTAAAGTAGGTGTAAAATAGCCAGAGCATCGGTGTTGGGAAGGAATTATAGGGAAGGGAACAGAATGTGAGAAATATTTTAGAAAATCCAATATAACTTGGAGACTTATTTGCAACAGAGAATGAATAAGAGGGAGGAAAGATTTAACTGAATAACTAACAAATTAAAAGATTTGATAAATGGGAAAATAATGCTTTTGACAGAAATGTGAAATGTGAAATAATTTCAATTCAGGTATCTTGTTTCAGAGAGTTTATAGTTTGAGTGTATTTAATGTGAGATAATGGTGAAACACTCGTGTTACTGCTCATTAGACGAATGAATAAATGGATGCTTTTTCCAAGGATCAAATGATAGAGTGTGAAAATTGTGATTTTTCTGCCTCGAATTTTATTTATCCCAACATGACTAAATAGGTCTGTGTGACTTTGAAAGCAAGTTATTCCAGACAGACCATACAAGAAACTGTAAGTGAATAAGACAAAGGCAACTCTGAAAAAGCATGGCCCCAGCACAGTGGTTTCTTGGTAACAGGGATAGTAAAGTTAGTGATCACAATAGGACTTTGATGGTAGAAGGGAGTGGGTGTGGATATTGGAGAGGATGGTGGTGGTTTATTAAATGAAGAATGGATCTATCTGGGATATTCTTTATATTGGTAGTCTGCTGCTCAGTCCTGCTGATCTTGCATGCCTAGAATCATACACAGCAGAAATGGAGAGAGGAAAATGAATAGCATCTGACTGTGGTCTTGTAGAACAATTTTTTAGCGGTTCCTTGCTTGCTTGGAAGTTGATAACTAAAAGAAGCCACTTACTCTGAGATGGAAAAAGGTTCCCAGGTTCCATTTTCTTATCTTGCCAAATCATGACAGAATTTAGAGTTTGGAAAATAACGTTATGGACGTTATTTAATTACATGGAAAGTATACGAAAGGGAACACATTTTTTCTTTAGTAGATATGCTATGTCCTACTACACTCTTTACCTGAAGAGTCATATTTTTCTTTTTTCATTCCTTGGAGTTTATAATAAGCTTTAAACAATATATGAAATAGAGCCTGGGGACCCCAAAACACTGAAGCCAGGGTTCATAAAGCATTTATAAGAAGATGCTTATACCGCTCTTGAAGGCATCCCTGTTAACCTGCTGTTACTATAGATGCCTGTGGAGCATATTAATATGCCTATTAGCAATGTAAGTCTATTTCATTTTTGGGTCAAACAGCCAAAAGAATATTTCTTTTTTTCTTTCTTCTTCTGATTGCCCTACCTGGGCTGTAACTAGCTGAACATTTACAACTCTGAATGAAATAATGCAATTAAGACTCTCTATAACATTCTAATTTGCATATCTCATTATATAGAGTGACACCATTAGAAGACATGTGTTGCAGCTTTCAAAATGATTATGATATGTGAATGTATTGTGGGATGAATATGCTTTGCAGAACCAAGATTGTACAGTATTCACAGTCTTACTTCGGCCAGCAGGTGCTTCTTGAGGAATTGATTTCTGTGAGCAAGTGCCGATCACGTTCTTTATTTTGTTTTTCTTCCTTATGATCAGCAGCTCAAAAGCCCGAAATAAAGTATAAATACTGTAAAATGGAAGTTTTAGAAGAAGTCATTATTTAAATACACTTTGCTGGGCTTCTTATACTGTTTGTGTTTCCAGGTCTGCTCTTCCATGTGGGTTTTGCCTGTTGGAGGCACTAGCAGTAGAGAGAGGTTGAGGTATTTATTTTCCCGGCTTCTTCCTTGGTAGACAAGATTTAGCAGTGACTGCACTTGGAGGAGGATTTCCATGAAATGAATGAAGCTTAAGCTTCAGAACCGCTCAGGAATACAGGCTCTTTACAAGGCCCAGAGAGGGGCTCCATTTGCATGGTTATATGTTTTTGTTAAAAGGAAAAAAATTATTCTGACCTTAAAAAGTATATTAGAAAATAAATTTTAGAGTCTTTCAATAATACATTACCAATTTAAAAAATCTAAATGAGAAATTTGAGATTCCTGATTAGGATATAAAGGAATGAGACTTTCTTTTATCATCTCTAAATATATTTATTTAAAAAACTGAGAGAGAAGAGCTTAAATAATTAATGAAATATGAAACAAAAGTGATAAGTTGAGTGATTAAATCCATAGAAGCTATTCTGATATTAAGAAGTAAAACAAATTTTTTTTCAGGTCATACTAAAAGCTATCATTCATTAACAGGAAGAGATAAATTATGAATAGATAGAATGACTAGGCTCTTGAATTGTTTGATAATCTAATTAACAAAGAGGAATGAATCATACAGACACGCTGGAGAAAGATATAAATTTGTTGATACTTTGACATGAATTACTGACATTGATGAAGATAATATGAAACTCACAATAGGACACTAAAACGAGGACAGTTAGGACAAACTGGTTATTGACTATTGTCAACTCAAACAGTATTTAATACTAGTTGCTACACAAGAAAACTTGAAATGACTTGAAATCTTATAGCTTATATATGACAGAAACTGGAATGGAAGATTTCCAAAATTTGAATACAAAACAAAAAAAATTACATGATATTAACAATAGGAATTGTGAAGTTATAAATTGTAATAGTTGATTCTAAACTACTAATGATGAAAAACAAGTTTCAATCCATCATGTTATAGAAAATATTGACTTATTTTCTCCCTAAAAAATCAATTTAAAAATTATTATACAATAATAAAGCTTGCTCTGAAGAAAAAATTATTGTATGATGAAGCAATCAGAATATGCGATAAAAAGAAATCAGATAAAAGATGTTTCAAGGCTGTTTCTGTTAATACAATTATTTCTGGATTTTATTATGCTTGTATTTATTAGATTTAAAAAATTTAAGATTTTTTAATTTTAAAATATTTAAATTCATGCCTAATTTTATATTTGGAATTTTGCTTAATTTTTTCTTAAAGAGAATATCCAAAATTATATTAAAAAAAAAAAAAAAAAACCCTGAATCTCTTCACTGTAGCTCTGAGATCTGGTAACAGCTCTCTCATCTTGACCCTTCAGGCCTAAGGGTAGTAACTTCTTCCTGATTTTATGACTCCCTGAAGAATTCATCATCTTTTGTTGGTTTCCTTAAACCATGGTTTCTCAACCTTGGCACATTGACATTTTGGCTGGATAATTCTTTGTTGTGTGTGCTGTCCTGTGTAGTGTAACATGCTTAGTACCACCCTTTGCCTTTGCCCATTGGATTCCAGTAGCACATCTCAAGTTGTGGCAACCAAAAATGTCTCCAGATGTTACCAAATATCTCCTAGGGGAAAAATCATCATCCCCAGTTGAGAACCAATGTTTTAAAACCTTAAAAATGATCCCTTTATTAAAATCCCTTTGTCGCCTCTTTCAGCTTGACATTTTTTTTTCCTAATATGACAATTATCAAATACCTTTTCAAAATGATGACAGGAACAGATACTAAATTCTGATAAAGGTTAAAAATATGTACTATATCCTTTTTTTCTCAAAAAAAAAACTGTATTATTTTCCTGTATGTGAAGTAATAGTCTGAAGCAAATTATTTCTAAATGCTTAGTAGCTTAAAAGGAAGAAAGATATACAAACAAGTAACAGATACAAAAATACAAAAAGGAAAATACATTCTAGAGATAAAAAAGCATAATGTCAACAGCTAAATATGTTGAAGAAAAAAACTGAAAATAATTGAACCTGCTCAGAAGACTCAAGCAAATAAAACAAGATGCATTATAGAAGAAACAAAAGGAGAGAGAGGTTTAGAAGGGACTTTCAGTGATGGCAAAGTTAAGGAAGTTGGCAAACCCTTTTCCTTCAACACCAGTGGTTGTTTTTTGCTATTGAGTTGTAGGAATTCCTTATATACAGTTGACTGTACTTTTGGAGGAATGCAAAATGATTCAGTCTCTATGGAAAACAGTATGAAGTTTCCTCAAAAAGTTAAAAATAGAACTATGTGATTCAGCAATTCCACTTCTGGGTATTTATTTAAAATAATTGAAATCAGGTTCTTGAATAGATATTAGCACTCTCATGTTCATTGCAGCGCTATTCACAATAGCCATGAAGTGAAAACAATCTAAATGTCCATCAGTGGATGAATAAATAAAGCAAATGTGGTGTATATGCACAATGAAGTATTATTCAGCCTTAAAAAAGAAGGAAATCCTGCCAAATCTGACAACATGAATAAACCTTGAGGACATTATCTTAAGTGAAAAAACAAGTGAATTAACAGAACGACAAATACTTCAAGATTCCACTTATATGGGGTATGTAAAATAGTCAAATTTATAGAAGCAGAGAGTAGAATTGTAGTTGCCAAGAGCTGGTGGGGTGGGAGTCGAGGGATGAGGGTATAAATTTCTGGTTATGCAAGAGAGTAAGTTTTAGAGATCTGCTATACAACATTGTGCCTTTAGTTAACAATACCGTATTGTACACTTAAACATCATGTTAAGTGTTCCTCCTTCAATTAAAAAAAACTTGATAAAATTCTCAAAAACAACATCTAGAAATTAACCACAGGCAAATAATGAATTGAGAAATATTTGTTTATAAGACACAACTAAATGTTAGGTGAAAACAGTGGGAGTCTGTGGTATTCTTGTCTGGGGCTCTTTCCTTCTCTGTCATCTTTCCCCACTATTCCTCAGCCTGGTTAGCACAGTAATAAAACCAGGGCAGGGCTAGCTGTGAAAAAAACATTAGTTTCACTGCCAGAGTGGACTGGCTTAACTTGGAGTGGAGAGTAACAAAACCTAAGCTTGTTAGTGTTGTCAATAAAAATAGCAAATTTGGAAGAAGATGAATGGAGAAAACCTACAGTTCTCCTTGGCTAGGGTTATAGTCCTGTTTAGGGCAAGAAACAGATAAACTGATGAGCACAATATTTAACAGGGCAATCCTGGAAATGAGATAGCAACTCTTGAACTAGATAAGCTCTGCACACCTTGCTGGCTGACTGGGAGTCTGTGTACTTAAGTAGGAAAGACCGAAGAGAGACATAAAAAGTAAAAGCCAGGGAAGACTTGAGATCTCAACCCATAGCTCCTTCCGCAGAGGGTGGAAACCTTATTAGCTTAAGATGTTTGGACACATTCTCTGATCAAGCATTTGTTGGCTGCTATGCAATCAGGATGACTCCTGGGAAACTAGGCAAAAAAAAAAAAAAAAAAAAAAAAAAAAAAAAAAAAAAGCAGAGACATCAGTTCCCACCATGCAAAGAAGTTTCCATAAATTAAGTCTAGGCAGGTCATTAAAAAGAAAAACAAACCAAAACAAAAAGCAGCAAAAATAACCCTCAGGAGGGGAAAAGAATCCAGAGTTGCTGAACATTTTCTAAGATAACTGGTTTTCAACAAAAATTTATGGAGAATTTGTAGAAACAAAAAAGTATTTTCCTAAGTATTTTTCCTTTACTCAGGAAAAAATAAACAGCGAATACAAATTGACTCTGAATGGGCACAGATGTTGGATTTAGCAGAAAAGACTCAAGTAGCTATTAGGAATAGAGTTAAGGCAACTGTATAATTATGTTCAAAGAATTCAAGGAAATATGGTGTTGATGACTCAATAAATATAGAACATTAATGAAGAATAGAAGCCATAAACTAGAACCAAGTGGAAATTCTATAGTTGGAAAATACAGTGACCAAAATGAAAAGTTCACTGGTTAGGCTAGATAGGCAGATTTGAGATGGCAGAAAAATTAATGACTTTGTGGATATAGCAAAATAAGTTAACCAATCTGAAGAACAGAAAGAAAAAATTTTTTAGAAAAGATGAAGAGACCCTCAGAGACTCATGGGACAATATCTAAATGTACTAACATGCATGAAGTGGAGCATCAGAAAAAGAGGATAGAGAAAAAAAGTAGAAAAAAGAATCTGAAGAAATAATGGCTGAAAAATTTTCAAATTTAATGGAAAACATTAATCTACAGATTCAAGGATCTCAATGCATCTTAAGTAGGATACACGAATAAATACCCATTTGGACACATTGTTGTCAAACTGATGAAGGTGGCAAGAGGAACTCCATGTTTAATAAGTGATTTCTCTTCAGAAACAGTGGAGACCGGAAGGAAATGAAATAATGTATTCCTAGTGCGGAAAGACATAAAAGACCTTGTCAACAAAGAATTTTATATTCAACAAAACTATTCTTCATACATGAAAAAGAAATTAAGATGATCCTATGTGAAGACTAAGAGAATTTGTTTCTAGGCCTGCCTTACAAGAAATACTAAAGGAAATACTTCTTTAGGATGAAAGGAAATGACACTAGATGGTAATGTGAACTTACAGAAAGAAATGAAGAGCACCATGTATAGTAAATATGTTGATAAATGTAAAAGTCTGTATAAATATATATTTTTCTTTTCATTTTCTTAATTTCTTTACAATATGATTTTTCAAACAATTATAATACTGTATTGTTTATTTTAGAATACTTAGGTGAAATATATGCATTTAGTAAAACAAAGGAAGAGGGAATCAATAGTGATATTGGAGCAAAATTGCCCTACTTTACTGGAATTAAGGTAATAATAACATGAAGCAAATTGTAAATAGTTCAGATGCATATTGTGATCTGCAGAGCAACCAGTAAGGTAATAAAGTATGTAGTTAAAAATAAACAGAAAAATTAAAACAATATACTAAAAATATTGATTTAGTACAAAACAAAGCAGTGAAAAAAAAGAGCAGAGGAATGAAAATGGCACGTTTACAAAACTAATAGCAACATGGAGATGTAAAATTAACTATATCAATAATTACACTAAATACAAGATTGGCTTAAGGTAAAAAAGTGTAGACTACAGAAACATGCTACAACATGGAAGTACCTCAAAAACATGCTCAGTGAAGGAATTCTGACACAAAAACCACAACTTGCTTGGTTCTATTTAAATACACCTTTCAGAAAAGGCAAATCTACAGAGATGGGAAGCAGATCAGTGGTTGCCTGGGTTTGAGAGCGAGATCGGCTTGACAGTAAGTGCATGTGAGGGATCTTTTTAGGGTAATAGAAATGTCCTTAAACTGAATTGTGATGATAATTGCACAATATATACATTTACCAAAAAGTGATTGAATTATACATTTATAATGAGTGTACTTTTTGGTCTGTAAATAAAACCTCAGTAAAGCTATTTAAAAGAGAGGTAGGTCATCATGTTGGTAGACATCGATGCTTTCTTGTACAAACAAAATGGAAATGATGTTTCAGTTTAGCCACAGTCATCTAGCTGTTTTATGATATCATCAATGTCTTAATTCATTATCTTTGAATTTTTCTGTTAATAGTTGCGAATTATGCTTTGTAGGCAAAAATTTGTGGTAAGTAGTTAGTTACCCTCCAAAGTGCTGAGTGAGTGTAACCCTAGAAGAGTTAGAATTGCTCTTTAGTTTGGAAAGAATACGGCCATTCTCCTTGTCAGTTCACCCTTTTGTGCTTTATGGTTAGGCTTGCCTAATTTTATTACATCCATTTCATTTCTGAGTTTCTAAATTCAGTGACCTGACTTAATTCTCCCTTGGTTCAGTCCTTCCATATAACCTGTCCTGGTTGTGATTGTTAAACCCATTTTGGTGACACATATACAACAGAATATTTTTTCTTTTTTCATTAACACTATATACATTTACATACATATCACACTGGCTTGCATTTATTAAATTGGGTTCTGTGTATCTGGTCTAGTTAACATTAATGTGACTTAAACGTTAGCCTGACTTAGTTTGGTTTTGTTTGGATTTGTGCAGACACATTCTGTGTTCATACATTATGTCTCACATTCATTTGCAGTTGTCAGCCATGCGCCTTTCAATCAGGTTAGATAATGTGACTTAGGGAGCAGATTTCTTATTAGCATACTGTCTGATCAGTCTAATAAACTTTAATTCAGTTCAGTTTAGCTTATTCCTCCCCAGGGCGCAGCGTGACTTTCTCTAACTTGTTGAGGTAAATCTCTGATCCATAGCACTTAATGCAACCTAGATGAACTTACCCAACAGTTCTACAGCCACAGCTTACACTTGCCAATATGTAGCCTCTGGTTTAGTCTCCTACCTTATCTAATTATTCATTAACGGAATCATTAGGTATACTTTTCCAGAAATTCCAACCACAGAGATAATGCAGAACCCATTGAAATTAATTATAACCAGTGAGATGAATACTCGAAGTCATCTACAAATTCTGACAGGAAAAACATATTAGAGATTGAAGGTTTTGTGTGTTTTGTATGATGTGTGTGAAGTCAATGAGCTATTAAATACATTGTAACTAGAATCGTATAATTATATCTTAATAAAAATGTTTAAAAATTAAAACCAATGAAATTTGGACATGAATTTTCATTGCTGTGTTTCTGAAACACTTTTCTATACTCATGTTAACTTTTGAAACAGAAGCATTTATGTTCTTTTTTGGCAAAATGTTTTCCTACTTTTCCTACTTTCCCATTCCACCTCTGCATTTGGGCTTGTCAATTTTTTTTTTTTTTTTTTGGTCTGTTTTGGAAGTTTGAGGAGACATACATAGCACTGTAAAAAGAATGTGGATTTTCAAGTCAAACGATCCCAGGGTTACCTTTTACTTACAACAACCAGTGTTGTCCCATTAGATAAGTCGCTAATATCTCTTCAGTGTCCCTATCTTACAATGAGGGTTGTAAAATCTATCTCGTAGGGTGCTGTGAGGAGTAAAAGTAATGTCCACGAAATACCTGGCACTAGCAGGTACAGCAAATATTGGCTGATGCCCTTTCCTTTCGTCTCCTCTCCTTTTTCTTCACTATTACAACCTTTGCATGTCTATGTAAAATAAACTTATTGGTAGCAGTAATGCCCTTTTCCTTCCTTAAAAAGTCTCTCCCTGTCTTGCAGAGAAACAGGATGCTAAGCATTCATTTATTTGTTCAGTGACTATGTGCTCTCATTATGTGTTGGGCAGTGTTCCACATGTTGGTTATACAGTTATGAACAAAATAAAAATCCCTTCCCTCATAGAACATACATACTTGTGGTTATGAGTAATCACCTGGGTTTAGCTCTTTTAAAAAACCTGAGTTGATATAAAATTGAGTAGTGTTTACACCTTTGAAAGTGCTACCATAAATTGTCAATGCTGTGGTTGTTGAATGACTTGACTTTAGAAAACAGTGGCTGTCTTCATGTGAAGTCTGGTACCAGATGTTTTAGACAGTTTGAAGACACTTAAAAAAAGAAAGAAAAAGAAAGGAATAAACTACTACTTGTCACAACTCTTACTTCTTTTTCTTCTTAAAACAATCATTAAAGGCAGGTCTTATTTTTCAACTATTTATAATAAGAAACCAGAGCTGAGAAGATGAAAAATCTTGCCTAAGTGATACAGCCAGAAGATAGTGGTTCTGTTTGTCTTCAAAATCTGTTTTCTTGATACTATGTCAAAATGCTGTAGCAACATTAGGTAACTAGACCAGCATCAGTTCTTAACAATGGTGAATAAGATGGCACGTCTTTATCCCCTTGAACTTCTCTATCTGTACCCTGTTCTTCCTTCCAGCCATTTAAAATGGCTTAACCAGGATTCTCATCAGACAGATTCTCCGTAGAGCAGAGGTGGGAATAGATGATTTCAAGTGTTGCTTCAGTCTTGTGATTTATGGTTTTTATGGATTAGTAGCTTAATGTTTTATTCCATTTATTTGCATTTTTTAATCAGAGGATAATGTTTAACCCAAATGAATGAATCTCTAAAGCGAGAATTTCAAGCATGACAGCACCTGGGGACACAGGAAATATTTCATGGATGGGGCAGGAACGACTTTCTGTGCCCTGGTCTAGTCCTACAGTAGTAGTCATCTACGCCATGGGCTCTGGTTCTGGACCTAGGACCACAGAGATAGCAGTGGTTTGGATAAACTTTGAAGTTCTTGAATATAGGGAAGATAAAGCTATGTTGTCTGTCTTACATAATACTCTGTGTATGTGTGACACTGTGACAGTCTGAAAACACCTCTCAGATGACAAGAAGCAGTGATTCACAGAGTATGCTCACTGAAAATACTCTGCTGGACTGGGTGAGTTTTACCATTAATAAATTAATCCATCCTTTTAAAATCCTCTCCCAAATGAAGTATTTCTTTTATATAGATTTGATTCTCTTAAAAAGTATATGAAAAGACAGTCACCAGTACATCTCTATTTCACTACAATTATGTAAAATTTTGAATGAAAACAATGACAATTTTAGTGGCAAAAATTGATTTTAAAAGAGTACACTGAATGAAATCACAGACATTTTTACTACCGTTTAGTCTAGAAAAACTTTGACAGTGCACAGAAAATGTCACTTATATCTTCTGCTCTTAAAAAAATCTTTGCACCAAAAATTGTCTCTTTCCTATTATTTGGTCAGCACAGAAGAGAAATCGACTTCCATAAAGAGCCGACATCTCCAGCTTTCTTTCTTTCCTAATTATACAGAAAGTTACTCTGAAGTCAGACTACTTTTATGCATTAATTAACCTGATTCCCCCATGCAAATATTTAACAAACATCCAAGAAACAAATATTCAGACATTGATTGAATTAAACAAATATTCAGCCATTGATTGAATTAAACTGAACCCATAATCCAGATTCCACATGCTGTTTATTTTTTCCTCACCTAAAGTGGATGGGTGGGTGTGGGTTTGACTTTTCTTACACTCCTGGGATTTTGAGCATCATTTGATGTAATTGATTTCCCTACAATTTGACAGTCTGATAGACAAGGAGCATATTTATTTCATAGTCAGAGAAATGGGCTACAATCTGGAACACCAGGGCTGATCTTTCTCAGGTGAAATCTGTGTTTTTCATTTAAATCATGTTTAATCTTTAGAAAATTATAGCAAGACATAGGAGTTATAGAGAAAACTCAAGATGTATGTAATACTTGAGCACAGTTTTGCTTATGTTAATGCCAACAGCATCACATATGAACCAACAATTAATAATCATGGTTGCCATCTGAACATGTAGATAGTTTGCCAACTTGGTGATAAATTACACCAAAAGAAAAAGAGGAAAGGGCAAATTAATAACCCTTTTTTATACTGTGATAAGCCTTGAAGATATAGCTTCTCTATAGATTTTTTTTGACTATTTACACTTCCTTTCTCCTCCCTTAGCTCTCTCCTATCCTTTATTTGGAAATCACTTATGGAGAATGTGCTTTACTGCAGGCTAGATACTAGATACTGGTTAAGCTATTCTTTATCTTTTAAGGAATAGTTATTTGACAGCATTTTGAGAGGGAGAAGAAGGGAGGAGGGGCACAAAGAGGAGTGAGCAATGAGCAAGGTGGAGAGAAAGGATTAAGACAAAGGAAAAGATAAGGGCAAGTTGTTAATATTAATTCACATTAGATTGAACTTTATTTCCCTTTGAGTTGGTGGTTTAACTCACTTACCAAGTGTTTATTGAGCCAATACTATATTTCAGGCACTATCCTAAGTGCTGGGATGCAAAGTCAAGAAAGACTTGCTTATTCCAGTCCTCAAGGAAGGAATAGCCTCATAGGGAAGAGGGGGGTCCATAAAGCATGCTGGACAGGCTGAGGATGTGTGTGACATGGAGCCATGCACAGAGAACTGTGCCAGCCCTGGGAGAAGGCCTCCAAGTTCAATGAGAGAACAATCCTGAATTTACTATGTGAAGACCCAAAGTAAAACAGAACAAAACTGAACACTTCTTTTGTCAAGTTGGCCTAGATAAAAAGGGAAGGATTTAATGAGGAAAACTGAATGACATGGCTACACTTCTTGTCTTACCAGGCTGCAAATTCCATTGTTAACTTAAGTGTAGAAGAGTAAATTTACCATTTGCCATGTCATATTTTAATGCTTACAGATTGCCCATTCACTTAGCAGATGTATATCCCACATGATGGTGTTGTGTGGTAAGTAATTTACAGGCTTATAAGAATTGTTCAGTTTCTTTGACAACTCCCAGACTATTCTAGTATAATAGCAAATTATCAAAAATTCAGTGACCATTTTAACCACATTGAACAAGTTGCCCCCATAGTTTAAGTCTGCTTGCTAGAGTTATTATTATTTTATTCTAGTGAAGTGGTTTTTTGTTTAATCGGCATTTCCTAAAAAAATATCAGCTCTGCCAGTTGTACCATTATGTGGTGGTAACTTTGATGCAAAATTGAAGTTGGTAGAATGAATGTCTTTCCTCTCTGAGAGCACAGTGGAAAGGACAAACAATGCACTTTATGTAATTTTCTTTGACAGGCTGAGGCACTAAGTGAATAGCTATATCCTACAGCGTGATCTGTGCCTAAAATGAGAGTATATTTAATGGCTGTTAATAAAAAAAATCCTTCCGTTTCAGTGTCGCTTTAGACAAATCATCAAAGTAGCCTTGGCACAAATAAATTAACTACTACCTTGAAGTTATTTTATAACCAAGAAAGCAAATAGTATAGAAATATAGTTTTCATACATTATAATAAGAAAAGGTGTGTATACTTTTATCAAAATGATATTGATAGTAAAACAAATTATGGCAAATTAGATACTAGAACTGTTTAATGATGGTACGAAATAAGAGTAAAATAGTATGGATTATATAACTCTGACTTTGCAAATTTGTTTCTACTTAATGTAGTATCTGACTTAGGGTAGCATTCATCCTATTAGGAGAAGAGACATTCTTGAGCAAAGTATTATTCATGAGCAGAGATACACCAGAGATTGTTGAAATGATAACATAATGAAAATCCTGAAACTACTTCTGGTTTGCTATTTTAGTTCCATCATACAAGAGAAGAGTGATACTGATTCTTTCTAGCAAATTTAATAATAATTAGGTAATTGAATCTCCAACTTCTAGCAGTTTTTCCTTCGCTGGTATCAGATATTTAAATCTTCTCTAAAGCCCCAGTATGAGGAGTTTCCTAGAATGAGTCTTATCACAATTAAGCCTTTGTAGTAAACCCACTGTCATTAGCTAGTGAGAACTATCTGAATATCGGCTCTACCACTTTCTGCGTGCTGCTTGTAAATATGAGACACATCTATTTTTATTTATTAATTACTAATTCAATTTGACTGGAAAATGTATTTTATTATATGATTTTATTATAAATGGCCTTTATTATTTCTAACATTTATTTTATTTTTTGTCAACTAATTATTGCTATCTAATCATCCCAGTTTGTGACTGGTGTCCACTTTGTAACACACCACAAATCCATTCTCTTCAAGATTCACAGATAATTTTGTCATAAATCTCTTTATATTTTCCTAATTTCTAGGCTAGTGAAGATAGAAACATTTGATATTAATTCATTCAAGATGACATGACAACAAAAACTCCAGCTAATAAATCCCTAATTTACAAAAATAGCATATATAGCATCTTAACCAACAATACATTTATCATACTATGTCTGCAAAAAAAATCACACTCAGCGGAGAAATGGGGAGCAAAGAAAAGCTGGTATATAAATGCTGTAAAAATACAAATCGTTGATAAGTGATAATTACTGTGGCATTTCTGTTGTGTTTATGATTAGATGTCATCAAGCAGATTCAGAAATGTCTGTTTTTTTTTTTTTTTATCAATATCCTGCATTCAAATACTGTAGTGAAAAAAGATCCATGGTAATTACTTGGAGCCTGTAAGAAGCCCATTTTATTTTGAGTTATTTCACTTAACATTTAGATGTAATCAAGCTTGAGTGTGATAACTGTTTTAGTTCATGAGGTGTTGTTATATTAGAAGCCCTTATATTCTTGGCGATATGAAGGTCCACTTGGTTCTTGACTAAATCTGTGAACTGGTTCTTGTTTAACATGGTCATTGCACATTTTCATCTCTGCTGAGAATGTTCTTTCTCATGTTGTCCTGTTGGTCAACTCATGCTTTGTTGATAGAAAACTTAACTGTTTGTCTCAGGGAAGGTTTCCGTGCTTCCCCCCTGCCCAGTTTCTGCTTCTCAGTAGGGTGTGTTGTGTCATTGCTGTCCAGTTTTATTGAAATATAGTTGACATATAACATATCATTTTAAGGTGTATAACATAATGATTTGATATATGTAATATTACAAAATGATTACCACAATAATTTCAGTTAACATCCATCACCTCACATAGTTACACATTTTTAATTATCTTGTGATGAGAACGTTTAAGACCTGATAGGCTAATCAGTCCCCACGTAGCACTTGTGAATGGCAGTATTTACCTCACCTTATTTTGGTCCGGGCATCTTCCTGACTAGACTGCCTCCCCTACTAGACCGAATTCTTTGAAGACCAGAACTCTATCTTAGTCATCTTTTTTCTCCCCCAGTGCCCAGAACAATTTCTGGCATGCTACAAGGTAGATCATTAATACATCATTGTATCAAAAACAATGTAATTGCCATCCTAATAAAAAAAGATTGTTGTAATGCCTAGAAGTGATAAGGATATTTGCATCAGTAGGCATGACAGGATTAAACATCTTGAAGGAATCACAACAAATCCACTAGATAAATGTTGTTATACAATACTCTGTTTAAATCTTTAAGATTAAAAAAAAGAATTATTTTATTATTTAAAAAAATTCTCAAGGGGAGGTTATCCCTCAGTGATAGAGTGCATGCTTAGCATGCACGAGGTCCTGGTTTCAAACCCCATCATATAAATAAATGAATAAATACCTAATTACCTTCCTCCTCGAATAATAAAAATTAAATTAAAAAAAATTCTCACTTGTTTAGAACTTATGTGACTTTTCTTCTCATATCAACTCTCTCTCTCTTTTTTTTGTGAATAAGAAGAAAATATCCTAGATGCATAGATAAGTGATGAAATCAATATAGCAAAATGTTAACAATTGATGAATTATGGTGAGTATTTGGGTGTTTGGTGTGCAATTTGTTTTTTTGTATGTTTGACAACTTCCATAATAAAGTGTAGGAAATATAAAAGAAAAAAAAGGAAGAAAGGAAGAAAACAGGTATCAATCCATAAGGGTATGGGGTATAGGTCTCACTGAATTCTTTAATATAATCGACTTTACTTAAAAAAAAAAAAAACAAGGACACATCCTGTAGGAATACTCTGAAAATTCCATCAAGCTTCCAAACCTGAGGAGTATTGCCAAGTTATGCACATCTTAAGATTTTTCTCTTACAAAGCCAAGAAATGTGAAACTTATTAGCAGTTCTCATGTGTGGTTTTATGAGGAAAAGGAAAATGCAGAAGTTAGTGTTCCTATGGCAATGAGACTTCAGTTCTGACTCTGTTCCCAGCTTTGCAACCAGCGAGCCATGGCTGCGGATTCCTCACTCAACCAGACAGCTGGCGGAGCCTCCCAGGACCGAACAGTTGCTTTGACAAAAATCTTTGTTGGATCTGCCTTACTCTTTTCTTCTCTGTTAATTCTCACTTGTGTTAAAGAAAAACCCATGCTTATGAACGAATAACTTGGTAGATTTTTCATAGAGCTTGCTTTCCTTTCATATACGTATAACCCATTTCTCTCTTTCATTTTCTTGTGCTTGACTTATCAGTCAGCCTGCATTTTGTAGGCTTTTATCGTGTTCTGGAAAAAATGCCTGAAAACCAGTGCATCATCTCTGGAGCAGGAGCTCAGACTCTCTGATCGATGGCATTGCAATGAGGACACAAATCGGGCATATTAGGCACCTAAAGCTGTATTCACGGTGTTGGCGGATTAACAGTATGGTACCTTAGACTTTGGTTTTGGATCATTAGAGGCTGAATTTAGGTCACAGCAAAAGGTCTCTGACAGAAGAATGCTTCCCACTCACAAGCTGCCTCACTTTGGATTAAATTAAGATTTGATTCCCGGATCTGTAGAGAGAGCTTCACTAAAATCCATGTATCCAATTGTTTATGGAGAAAGAGTTATAAGAAGCAGGGAGAAAAAGGAGCAGGTTTAATTCTGTTTATGTAAAGTTTAATTAAGAGCAATAGTCCTCTCTCTCTCTCCACACCCCCTTCCCAGTTGTCAGGGGTTCAGGATAAGGGTTTTTTTCCTCTGAGAAAAACTTTTAAAATTAACATAAAGTAAAATAGCCTATTTTTTTGGTGTACATGTATGTGAGTTTTAACACATGCCTCTTGCGGGGAAGTGAAGAGCTGTGCTGACTGGGCTAAGGCCCCCTTTTCCGTCGTGCTTTGTCTTATTCATGTAGAGCAATCTCATGGCCTCGGAACCAGCACCTGCCCAGTTGATAGAAATAACTGGAGTTCTTAAGCTTCATTAGTAGAAGTAGAGCACCCAGGAAAGGGTGGGGGAGGACAAACCTGTTCTGTTTGTGCTGCAGAATTCCTAGAGTATGCTGCCTGGTTTGGGGACCGTGTTTTACAGGTGACATTTAACATACTGAAGAAATATAGTCAGTTGAATAAGCTACTGAAATGAGAAACAGGTTAAGGAATTACATGTGGTTGGCTTGCAAATGGAAGACTTGCAGCTGTGTGATTCTTGTCTTCAAATATCTCTCATGGATAATAAGATTTAGGTTTATTCTGTGTTACCCATAGGACAGCGATTCTTAAGTTTTGTGAGTTGTAGACACTTTTGTGAATCTGATGAACATGCTTTGGACATTTGATGTGTGGACATTTGATGCAGAAAAATGTACTCACAATATATATACATATATTTTAGGAAGTTTAAGAACAATATGCATACAGTTTTAGGAAACCCTCAGATGTGCCTTCTTCCTAGAGGGTGGATATAGAAAGAGCAGAGTAGCAGCTTTTAATTTAGTAACAGTAGAACTTCCCAGTGATTTGAGGTCTCTGGAGCTGAAACTGGCTGCTTCATGAGTTAATCAGCACTCTATCAATGGGGAAGTTTAAGCATAAGCTGCGGGTTCCTTTGATGGTTATGTTGAGAAGGGGTCTTACAAATATGGTGGAGTTTTGGCTAGATGAACTGTAATTCCTTGAAAACCTTGAGAATCAATTAGATTCCACGAGTTTTATAGTAAAAGCCTCATATAACATGATGGGTCTATAAGGCATATGATAATCCTGTTCACAGACCCTGGCATTCATGTATGGCTTTATAGAGTATCTGATTTATTTTAGGACTTCTGCTTGATTTCCTCTTGGTCTGCTCCATAATTTTCATTAGCTCCATTTGGAGTTCTTTTTGGGTTTGGCTCTATGGACCAGTATCAATATTCATTGCAGTAGTAAAGCTTTAAAAATGAGATATAAAATCATGGGTTAGTTATCAAATTTCCTTAGCTCATTAGCTCCTAAAGAATAGAAACTGGAGTTTTTTAGATAGATCTTGTAGAGAGACCTGCTCCATAGGGTTACCAAGGTCATTCTGTGACTCACTACCATCCTTTGCACAATCATATTTCAAGGAGCCTTTAAGCTAATAACTCAAATGGCTTTGCACTATTTTGCTGGAGGGAAGGAGGCAGGTGGAGAGAGAGAGAAGGAAAGAAATTGTGCTCACTTTTAGACAGAACCTCTTAATACTGACCTACTGTATTGCTGAACTAAAAGAACAGATTTAGTTTCTATTTTTCAGTCCTTGGGATTTTTTCTGACCCCAGAAGCAAAAGTGTTGCTTAATGGTAATTATGTTGCTTGGGGTTTCCAGATCAATTTGGGATAGAACCATATCTTTCTTGTCCAGACAAGGCACAGAGAAAGAATGAATAAGACCATCTCCCAGTAGGTAGAAACCTCATAACACATAGAAACTGAGAGATATATTGCTGTGGAAGCATTTGCTGTTACATCATTAACAAGGCTTTAGATGTGTGACAAGTAGGTTTAATTTATCTTTTAAAAAATACTGATAAAATATATTGCTAAACCTTTTCATTCCCAAGAACTGGGGATTACTTGAGAGATTTCTAAGAGTAGATTCTCCCACAAGAAAGCAACATGTTTCTCAAAATGCTGGCTATTTCTGGAAATTATCATAAAGGGTATTAGCGTCAGGAGATCAACATGTGGAATTTTGGATGTTGCAACCAGAGGACTAGCTAGAGGATGTCCAGAAAAGGGCACCTGAACTGAATCAAGAGAATGTGAGTGCTGCCATCTGAGGACAGTCTAAAAATATTTGCTCTCATCTGTCTGGCAATATGCATGCTAAAATGAAAAATGATTGATGCCTGTCAAATTATGAGAGTTATGTATAATTGAAACCAGACTTAAATGCAAATGAACGAACATATGTGAATGGGATTTAAATAGTTCCTGGCACATAGTAGGTGTTCAATAAATGTTAATTCCCGTCTTGTGAAAGCTTATTTGGAAGTTTAAAGAGGAAATTTTTAACACAAATAAAAAGAAATATAACTTGCTGCAGGTAGTAAGCATATGAAATTTGGTACTGAAAGAGTTGGTGGTTTTGGTGGAAATGTAGAACTAGCCTCAAAATAGACTTGGATAAATCAAGACGTGATAGATACATAGTGATTAGTTAAGGGAAATGAGTCTTTGTAGGCTGAAGGGACAATTTCTAACTTCAAAAAATAAGTTTGTTGTTTTTCTTATTATAAAAGACACATTTGTTAAATATTTTTCAGAGAAATATATGAACAAAACCCCCAAATCACTTATGATATCACCATTTAGTAATATCATTCAAAATTTTACATATATAGTTACAATACTTTTCCATGTAAATGAAGACACTTCATCAGGTGTACATAAATGATAAATTCTATTTCTCTTAACAAAATGAGCATCATTCATATTGTTAAAATTGTGTAAACACAGTTTTATGTGACTAATCTTCCAAAGTGAGAACAGTATATAAATCATGTAATCAATTGCCTATAGCTGGGCCTTGATAATTTCTCCAAGCTTTTGCTGTTAGAACCAACATCTGTGTATCTGTCTTTGGGTATTTCTGAAAATATGTTATTAGGTTGAATTCCTAGAAGTGAAATTGCTTGGTCAAAGAGAATGAACATTTTTGAAACTCTTAATAGATAGTGCCAAATGCCCTCTAGAAATATTATAATAGCAACGTGTATGCTCATCTTGGTTTATAAAATACTCATTTCTCAAACCCTCTCCCAATCCGGGCATATTAAAAAAACTTAACAAATTTATTTAAAAATATGTTATACTTGTAATTTACTTTGATTACTAGTGAAATTAAATATGAAATATTTTCTTTTTTTAAAATAGAGTTTATTCTTTTGGAGCAGTTACAGGTTCACAACAGAATTGAGCAGAAAATACAGAGTTTGCACATAGCCCTCCCCACCCACACATATATATTCCCCTACCCTCAACATCCCTCATCACTGTGGCGTATTTGGTACAGTTGATGAACCAACATGGGCACATTATTATCAACCAAAGTCTATAGTTTACATTAGGATTCACTCTTGATGTTGTACATTCTATGGGTTTTGACAAATGCATGATGACATATAGCCACCACTATAGAATAATTTCATACAGTATAATTTCATTGCCTTAAAAATCCCTTGTGCTCCGTCTGTTCATTCCTCCCTCCCTCCCTCTCCCCAAGCCCCTGGAAACTACGATCTTTTTATTGTTTCTGTAGCATTACCTTTCCCAGAATGTCATTTGGTTGGAATCGTACAGTTTTTAGCCTTTTCAGACTGGCTTCTTTCATTTAGTAATATGTCTTTTAAGTTTCTTCTGTGTCTTTCATGGCTTGATAGATCATTTTTTTTTAACTGCACATATATTTTTAGATTTACATATATGTACTGTTCATTGTTTCTAAGAACGTTTAGAGCTTTAGCTTTTTAAACTTACATAGTTATCAAGGGAATAAAGCTAACCACAAACAAGAATTAACTGAAAAAGATACATACACCCTGCTATTAACAGCAACATTATTTATAATTGCCAAGATATGGAAGCATCCTAAGTGCACATCAACAGTTGAATAGATAATGGAGATGCAGTATATATATATATAAAATGGAATACAACTCACCCATGAAAGAGAAGGATATTTTGCTATTTGCGGCCCTTCATTCACTTTTTTTTTTTCACTTCAAAAAGCAGAATTTTATAACTGGCAGAGACATTTCTATTACATCAAAAACAACAAAATACCTAGAAATAAACTTATTAAATATGAAATATTTTCAAATGCTTATTTTTGGGGGGAGATATACCATCAATTTTATATACTTTCTCCAATGTTGTATTGATGTATTTGTCTTTTTCTTATTGATCTTAAAGATTTTTCAGCATTGTAGTGTAGTTGATAATTTTTCTTTTCTATGTTTGAGAATTCTCCTTCATTTGAGTTCTGGAAAGTTTTCTACTAAAGCCAAGAGGAGAGGATACTCTGCTTCCCAAGGTCATTTGCACTTATGGTGTTCATGTGATCTAGTGCAGCCAATCAGCTGCATCCATCTGGGACTTTAGATCGGGAGCTAGTGATGTAAAAAAACAGTAATGTGGTAGTGGTAATGTGGCAACTCAAGTACTGTCAGCACCTAATGTCCCATGCTTAGCTTCCTTGGTGGTGGTGTTTTCAACAGATGGAAACTGTGATATGATTTTGGTTGTAATTTTGGCTGCCTAGTCCCCGTTTATTCATTTAAAAATACCACTATTTTAAAATTCAGGTTTGTTATGGTGTTTACATACAGTAAGAAACAAATACATTGCTTGATGAGTTTTGTCAAATAGTATAGTTTCATAACCACCACCACAATCAAGATACAGACTATTTTTCTTATTTATTGGCTATTTAACATGTGCCAGGCATGACATGTTTCATTTATGTTCTTTTATTTAAGTCACATCACAACTTTATGTTGTCGGTTTAATTGTCATTCCCATTTCACCAGTGAGAAAACAGATATTAAGTAACTTGCTCAAAACAATGATTCTGATTGGTGGTTGACTCAGGTTGTAAACTGAGGCAAGCATTTCTCCTACTCTGCACTGCTTCCACACATCAAGGGATTGTTTAGTTGGTAAAATACTCATTACTGAGATGTCCAGTTAGATATATAATTTCTGCACATTATTGCTATTTCAAATCCCTAATATTCAGAAACATAACCTAAAAACTATGAAAATTCAACCACATATCTTTATTTTGGCATTTGTTACTGGGTTCTCTAGAAGTGATAATTTGGCATTCAGGGTTTTTGTATGATATTCATATCAGAAGTCATTAGGGGGTGAGGGTATAGCTAAGAGGTAGAATGTGTGCCTAGCAAGCATGAGGTGTCCTGGGTTCAATCCCCAGTACGTTGTTGGGGGAAGGTAAGCTCAGTGGTACAGCGCATGCTTAGCATGCATGCACAAGGTCCTGAGTTCAATACCCTGTCCCTCCATTAAAATAAATAAATAAACCTAATTACCTGCCTCTAAAACAAATAAAAAACAAAAAACAAAAATAAAACAAGCAGCTTTTTCGCAACGGGTTTGCCGCCAGGACACAGGTGTCGTGAAAACCACCGCTAAATCTAAGCCAAAAAGGGAAAGAAGACTCACATCAACATTGTGGTCATCGGACACGTAGATTCAGGCAAGTCTACCACCACCGGCCATCTGATCTACAAATGTGATGGCATCAACAAGAGAACCATCGAAAAGTTCGAGAAGGAGGCTGCCAAGATGGGAAAGGGCTCCTTCAAATATGCCTGGGTCTTGGACAAGCTGAAGGCAGAACGTGAGCATGGTATCATCATGATATCTCCCTGTGGAAATTCGAGACCAGCAAGTACTACGTGACCATTATTGATGCCCCAGGACACAGAGACTTTATCAAAAACATGATTACAGGCACATCTCAGGCTGACTGTGCTGTCCTGATTGTGGCTGCTGGTGTTGGTGAATTTGAAGCAGGTATCTCCAAGAATGGGCAGACCCGTGAGCATGCCCTTCTGGCTTACACTCTGGGTGTGAAACAACTAATCGTTGGCGTTAATAAGATGGATTCCACTGAGCCACCCTACAGCCAGAAGAGATACGAGGAAATTGTTAAGGAAGTCAGCACCTACATTAAGAAAATTGGCTACAACCTTGACACCATAGCATTTGTGCCAATTTCTGGCTGGAATGGTGACAACATGCTGGAGCCGAGTGCTAACACGCCTGGTTCAAGGGATGGAAAGTCACCCATAAAGATGGCAATGCCAGTGAAACCATGCTGCTTGAGGCTCTGGATTGCATCCTGCCACCAACTCAGCCAACTGACAAGCCCTTGCGTCTGCCCCTCCAGGATGTCTACAAGATTGGTGGTACTGGTACTGTTCCTGTGGGTCGAGTGGTGACTGGTGTTCTCACACCTGGCATGGTGGTCACCTTTGCTCCAGTCAACGTTACAACTGAAGTCAAGTTCGTTGAGATGCACCATGAAGCTTTGAGTGAAGCCCTACCTGGGGACAACGTGGGCTTCAACGTCAAGAACGTGCCTGTCAAGGATGTTCATCGTGGCAATGTGGCTGGTGACAGCAAAAATGATCCACCAATGGAAGCAGCTGGCTTCACAGCTCAAGTGATTATCTTGAACCATCCAGGCCAGATCAGTGCTGGATATGCACCTGTGCTGGATTGTCACACAGCTCACATTGCTTGCAAGTTTGCTGAACTGAAGGAGAAGATTGACCGTCATTCTGGGAAAAAGCTGGAAGATGGCCCCAAGTTCTTGAAATCTGGTGATGCTGCCATTGTTGACATGGTTCCTGGCAAGCCCATGTGTGTTGAGAGCGTCTCTGACTATCCTCCTCTGAGCCATTTTGCTGTCTGTGACATGAGACAGACGGTTGCTGTGGGTGTCATCAAGGCAATGAACAAGAAGGCAGCTGGAGCTGGCAAGGTCACCAAGTCTGCCCAGAAAGCTCAGAAGGCTAAATGAATATTATCCCCAATACCTGCCACCTCAGTCTTAATCAGTGGTGGAAGAACGGTCTCAGAACTGTTTGTCTCAATTGGCCATTTAAGTTTAATAGTAAAAGACTGGTTAATGGTAACAATGCATCGTAAAATCTTCAGAAGGAAGGAATGTTTTGTGGACCATTTGTTTCTTTTGTGTGTGTAGCAGTTTAAAGTTATTAGTTTTTAAAATCAGTACTTTTTAATGGAAACAACTTGACCAAAAATCTGTCACAGAATTTTGAGACCCATTAAAACAAAGTTTAATGAGAAAAAAAAATAAATAAAACAAGCAAAAAAAGAAGTCAATAGATAAGTCAATATGAATTTATTGCATTCATTCAAGTGCATGGTAGATTACTGAGTGAAGAAAAGGTCTGAGTGGAGGAAAGTATGTGGCCTTAGTTCCCAATTTTATTGATGAGAAAAAAAATATACAGAAATTAATGGGTTAGGGCACAATAAAAGATTCTTTATGACCTAGGGTTAACAATATGAAAGTTAAAAGAAATAAGTTATGGAAGAGTTATCAGGGAAAGTTCCACGGGTGAAGAATGGGTTTGAACAGGTGGATTGAACAAGATGTAGATTTGAAGTCGTAGAGAGGAAGGTGAAGTTATTTCTATGATAAGGTCAGGGAAGTGAGAATGAACTAGGCACGTGTTGAGGACAGACACTAAAAGTTGGGTTGGAAGCTAGGGTGAAATAAGGTTGCATAAACTTATGTTGTAAAGGAATTTCTATGTCAGTAAGAGAAGTTTGGGCTTGATTCAGGGGGCATTGAGGCACCAGGGTATATTCATGAGCCAGAATGATAATTTAGGAATCATGATCTTTGTTCTCATAAAGCTAAATTATGATGTTGAACTATGAAGACACTTTAAACACCAGTGTTCCCCATGGATTTATCCAAGAACCTCTTTGTTTTCTTTTTAACAGCCTGTTCCTTGGTAATATTTGTCACCTCTCTGTGCAGTCCTTTTTAAGAAGAGGGAAATAACTTGTAATAACTTTTAATGGAGAATTTTCTGTGAAAATACTGAATCACTATGCTGTACACCTTGTAAATCAATTATACTTCAGTAAAAAAGAAAACAGGTTATATGATTCTTTTCATTTAAAATTTTTGGCTGATGTATTAAAATTTTTGTTGTCATCACTATGCTGTGGAAGAAATATGGCCTTGTAGACAACCCCATGATCTGAAAAAAATGAGGCCAACACCTACCTACAGATCCTATCAGGTTGTTTTCAAGTTGAAATGAAGTATTGTATATGAAACGGAGTGTCTGCCACCTTGGAGGAGCTCAGTGTGTGTTGATTCTCTGAGACTGTCTTTATTCCATTGTATATTCTTCTCTTTTCACCATTTCTTATGTCTACCAGTGATTGATAGTAGAAAACCAAACCAATGAGGAAATAGCAAGTAAATATTAATGAGAAACCTTAGAAACAGTTGATAATTTGTATGTTTCTTGTGTATATTGTATGTTTTATGAATATATTTGTACATGTGCTCTGCTCATTTTTATTTTATTTAATTTTTTAAAAAAACTTATTTTGAACACATTTATTGTGGTACATTTTTTAATCATATGCCATTTAATGGATTTCTTGAAGTTCTCTAAATACACATTTCTTGTAAGTTGAAGATAGAAAGATGAGCAGGGATCAGACTGTAAATGTGGATTTTCCTACATGTGAAAACCTCCTCCCCTCATCTTGAGGAGGAAGGAAAGTACACTTTTTACTGAATGTTTTGTTTTAAAATACATTGTTTGGAGTGCATTAACTGAAAATAACATTGTATTGGGCAATGAAGCTTGATGTAATAGTACTTCAATTGCTAAGTATTTAAACTTTCGTAGAAGCTGAAGTAGTCAGGCCAATAGTGATTAACTTCTCTGCTCTTCTGAGTGGGTCTTCAGGAGAAACAAGCTGATGAGAGCCAAGGCTCTACTTCTGATGCTATAGCCTTCGGGTAAACGTTTGAGGGAAGACTGGATCCTACTTTGCTGGATGAGTATGAGTTTCTAGGATGGAGGTATTATATGAGGATTAAAACCCTTGTGAGGAGTCGGAGTATATGTCTGTTGACATGGTGCTCATAGATGGCAATCTAACAAAACAACACATCTCTCAGTAGCCACCTATTCCCAGAGGGAGAAGACCTGACTCTGCAGTGCCATGCCCTGAGACCTGGTGGTAGGTTAAGGTGCAACCTGACACCATCTTCACTCGTTCTGTTCCTTTTAGTTTTAGAATATTGTGTTGAGTGCTTAGTTATTTGGTACTTTTGAAGGAGATAAGGATGAGTTTTAATAAGCACGCTCCCTTGCCCAAATTTCTCTTTCTAACTTGAAGCCTTCTATACACAGTGATAGTGATAATTTCTTCTAGTAGATTGTTTCTGATTGGAATAAATATACCAATAACATATGATCACAAACCTCATTATACACTATAATATATGAACAGGTTTAAGAGTTGTTTTAACTGAGGGACAAGATGCGTACGGGAGATGTATATACTGAGCAGAGGGTTATACCAGAAACCACGTTCTCAAATTGCATATGCCCCAGGTTAAGAATTAAAAACACAGAATGTCCCTTCTAGTAAAAGAAAAATTCCTATGCTTGAGGAACATGTAAATAATTACAAAGAGTAAGTAAGCAAAATTTTTAAGTGATTATCTTAAAGACCATGTCAAGGTTGTTAGTGTGGTGATAAAGAAATAAAAACATGGAAGTTTCCAAAATGGAGCAATAGGGAATGGATTGGCAATAGTATAGTGAGGATGCCCTAAGCGTCAATGCTTGGAACGCTGCATCCACAAGTTACTAAAACTAGCACTACTGTGGGAGCTTCGATACAGTTATCAACCTTTCCATGTCTTGGCTTTGTCATCTGTAAAATGGGGATACTATTAATAGTAACTTGCCTCATAAGATCATTGTATGGATTAAAGGAGTTACCATAAATGTTAATTGTATTTATTATCTTTCATAGCTATCATTTCACTTGTTGGAATACTATTGGTATAGTTGATCTTTTCTTCTCTGGAATAATCATAGCTCTCAGAAACTTTAATTTTATTATAAACATTCACTTAAATCATACTAGAAGCCATATATTTTGATAAAAATGCACATTTGAAAAAGAAGCAGTAAGATAAAGAGTATACATGTTTTGTTATTTTGAAACAACTTGTTGGTTACATTTACCCTAAGGGAGGAGTGTTCTAGTCTCTATATTAAATGAAAGCATGTTAAAATACATAGGCTGGTAAAGGGAATTTATAGCTCTGGGATTTTTTTTTTTTCCCCCAAGAATAATTACCTGGGGATGGGGAGGGGACTTATGCAAGGATGGCTTTATTACTTAAGTTTGCTTTTCTTCAGAATTATGCACCGTGAGGGTGTGAGGCTGAGAGGCATCTACTTATATACTAGGTTTAAATGTTGATTAATCATAAAAGGCTTACTTTTATAAGGGAGAAAATGCATTCAACATTTTCCCCTGAGTAAAGTGTGCTGAAAACCTGCTTAAATGGAGCATATAATTTTTAATGACTCAGGCCTTTAGTCCTTGGAAATGAACCAAGTATGATAAATAAGATGAAAGCTGGTGAATATTGAATGTCTCGTCATCATATCATAAGATCTGAAATCACCTGAGGGTGTGTATCAAGAGTAGTATCTTGAAAGGATTAGCTGACTTTGAAGAATGTGGAATAAATTGAAAAAAGTTGATTGTAATCAATTAATCCAAAAATCTCTTCCTGAAATTCAAGAGATACTGACATGATAATCAAAGATAGGGTAAGATTTTCATTTCAATAAAAATACTGTCAGGGTTCAGTTTCTCATATAAATTATTTTGGGATCAGTTTCCTTTGACTCATACAGTATTGACAAGAAAATATGTTTCTACTTTCCACCTTTCTTTGGCTAACTTTTGACCTTTGATTTTTCAAATATCTTATAGTCTACACATAGGCAGGTTGCTCTTATTTTTGTTCTTATTTCACGGACTATTCTTAGGAGAAAATATTCACTAGTTAGTGCAGGAGAAAAGCAAGATTTGTACATCATTCAAAAATAAATGAATGCATTCATTCTTTTATTTAGTCAGATATACTAATTTAAAACTATATTAAACCTGTCCCTGAAGATCACAAAGAAGAGATAATTTGGAAAATTAAAGAATTAGGTAAATTAGAAAAGCTTAAGATGAACAGGTAACTAGAAAAAAAATTAAATATGCTGTGTACACAACTGATTTTACTATAGCACCAGTGGATCATCAATGCAAAAAACCTATACCCGTGGAGTTCAGTCTACTTTTGTTTTGAAGGGCACCGAGGGTCTTAGGATTCTCCCAAATTAAACAACATAGATAGATCAACAAGCAGAGGACATTTACATATACAGAAAAAAATGGAAAATTGTGATTGACCAGGCTGATCTTGTGAAGTAGTTCTGATTTATAATAATTAGAGCAGCAATTTTCAGTTTTGGTGTTGAGACAGCATCATTAGCTAATCAAAGATTCACTGAAACTCTCAACATACTATAAAATTATTAAAATTATGAAAAGTTAGGCATAATTTTAAGAACAAAACAAAAAATAAGGACTCAAAACTACAAAAAGATTCAGAACACAGAGCTAGGCACTAAAGGTATTATAGTAACTATCAAATATAAAACTATAAGTGTCAAGAAAATAGACATTTGACAAATCTAAATTAGATCTGTTGAGAGATGAGAATTGAGAAAAGTCAAAAAGTGTAGACAATTTTAGTGTTTATGAAAAGGCTCAAAGTTCATAATATAGAAGAAATAAGAGTTCATCTTGATAAAATAGACTTGAGAATGTGAATATATGTTGATTAAATGAATTTCACAAAAATTCCTTCATCCTAAAAACATTCTCAAGAATATGTTACTATTTTTAGTAGAAACAAGCAAAGGAAAGGGGACTCTTTATTGCAAATGCAAGCCAATTATGTGCTCATACTTGGGGAGAAACTTTGGCCACATTTATAAAATATAAAATTAGTCCACACAGATTTTCTGATTTACATAAGAATACACTCACAATCACACACAAAAATAAAATGCAGATATAGTGTGTGCGTGCTAATATTTTTTCCTAACATAAAACCAAAATTCTGAGCTTTAAAATGGTAATTTAAAAGAAATTAAAAAATTTATCAACTCTGTATAATACTGCCTACCATTGAAAGCTTCTTATTCTACCTTAAGAACTGACTTCACAGATGCAGTTTCCTTATCTATGAAATGGGTATAAAAACCTTCACTTTATATTGTTGTGTTTGGATTAAGTAAGGAAATATATAGGAAGCACTTAGGACAATACCAGCCATATAGTACATCTTTTAAAAAAGTAAATATTATTAAACAAATTATTAAGAGAATTGGGGAATTGAATGCTTATACTACTAGAAGTGCTCTTATGGGTGATACTGAGTGATAAACATACTAAAGACTTTACAAAGGTAGAGCTGAATATGAAAAATTCATATTTTTAACTTGATGAATTGGCCTTATCCAAATAAATACAACTGTTAGCTAAAATTTCCATTGTGTATGTCTAATTTCTTGGGTTAGTTGACAAGATACTTGTTTTGGCCATTCTATATGGTGCTTTCTACTCTACTGAAAGGGATTAGGAAGTCTATTGTATACTTTTCAATTGTATGTTGTACAACATATCATTTTCTTAAAATATGTGAAAATAATTGACCTCTCAAAAGTCAATTATTAAATGTCCTATTATTTGTAGTGGATTAAGTATGGATCCAGGATCACTGGAAACTATGTACATCAAAGATAGATAAAGACATAATGAGATTAAAAGTTTTGTTTTCTAGAAATCCACATTTTTTTTTAGATCTGTCTAGGAAATCAGCTGAATATGCATGAAACTGTGTTATCATCTGGTTTACATTTTTCCATCTGGTCCAAAGAATGGTGTCTGTCCAATCTCTTGCTAAAGCAAATAAACTATAATTTGTTATTCTCCATATCTACTAGTTTAGTAATTCTATTAAATTGGAAACTTGGCTAGTTGGATATCCATTCATTTATTTATTCATTCATTCAATTATAACTTCTAAAGATAGACAATAATGTTTTATTAGTGAATCTATGTTGGCATTTGATGATCACCATTTTCTAAGTGCTTACAAGGTATCAGTTCTGTCAGAGTTCTATAATTTTGCTAGCCCCCAATTTTCAGAATTCAACATTAGCATTTAAACTTCAATAATGTTTTCTTTGTTTTGTTTTTAATCGTATGAGCAGACTATTCCATCCCATAAGCAAGCAAGTGTGAAGACTAAGCATTAAAAATGTGGCTAGTATTTGGCATAAATTATGTTATTATCATTGTTGTTACTCTATACGTCCAATTTCAAGCACCCACAAGAGTAGTCCTTCAGCTGTCTGTTCAGCTTCTCTATACTTTTTTGCCTCTAGTGGTGGTGCAGGTTTGGGGCCAGGAGAAATTCTCGGCTGACTGTAATTGTCTAGGGAGTGAGAGTAGGGTAAGGATTTGGAGTAGGGTACAAATTGATGGGATTGTCACCACTGAGGCGGCCAGGGAAGTGGGGTAAAGTCCCATGTCAAGAGGACAGAAGGTGTGGGAGGTAGAGTAAGATCTGAGAGTCCGGGGTCCCACATGTAAGAGAGGAGGTAGTACTATTGAAACAGGAAGGGGTAGGTTGGTATCTTTGCTCAAAGTCCAGATATACCATTTATAACTGAATCAGGACAGTGATGTCAGCTGAACAGTTTTAACATCCAACAGTGTACATGCCTTGGTCTTGAGCAGCTTCAGCCTGAACTTATTTCCCAGGACAAGAGGAGGTTAGACTTTAGGGAAGGAGAGACTAACAATACATCTTCAACTTAACAGTGGCAATATGTCCTTATAGACCTATCATAAGCTAAAAATACCATTAAGTCAAAAATGCATTTACTACATACACCTAACCAAGTGAACATCACAGCTGAGCCTAGCCTACCTTAAAAGGGCTCAAAACAATTTCATCAGCCTAGAGTTGGGCAAAATCATCTAATGCAAAGCCTATTTCATAATAAAGTGTTGAATATCTCATGTAACTTACTGGATACTATACTGAAAGCAAAAGGGAATGGTTGTCTGGGTACAGAATGCTGGTAAATATATCAGTTGTTCACTCTTGTGATCGTGTGGCTGGCTGGGAGCTGTGGCTGCTGCTTTGTGAGAGTGTCGTACTATGTACTGCCACCTGGGAAAAGATCAAAAATCGTAATTAAAAGTACAATTTCTCCTGAAGGTGCATTGCTTTGGCACGATCCTAACTGAAGTCAAAAAATCGTAGGTGGAACCATCCTAAGTCAGGATTGTCTTTATATCTTTTCTAATTCAGAACTGAACCCCCTGTCCCAAGCAACTCCCACTCAGGCACACAGAAATCTCTCAAACACTGGCTTATAGAGGCTGGAACTTCTTTACACTGAAAGCAAAATGGCGGAGATAAAAGCTTTAAAATGCAAATAAACAGAAATGAATAACTAATTTGTTTTTATTTTAATACATAGGAGATAGATAAGAAAGCCAAAAGGTTTCTGGAACTCTGTCCCAACTGTGATTTCTCTCTCGACTATGGGCAGATTTTCTAAAACTAAGAGGTTTATTGAGGTATAATTTACATATAATAAAATTCTCAGTGGGTTTGATTTTTTGACGAGGCACAACACTTCTTCAACCATTTTACTAGACACTTGTACAAAGACCACTCAGGGTGCACCACAAATCATTGATGAAATTCAGCTTCCCACACCAGGGTTGTCTATGTTGGAATGGAAGCAGCAGCATATCAGTGGCCCAGGTGGAATCCGGAGACTAGCTAATTCCACTGTATTCCTGTTACTTTTGACACTGCCAGAAAATGTAACCTCTCATGCCTCCCAATCCCAGTGCTCTTTGCTCTGGGCCTTCGAACCCCCGTTTCCTCTCTCTCTACAAACTTTCCTTCCAACTGCAGGTCCCATTCCACTGTAAATAACTCCCATGTCTTCAATGCTGATGTTAGTCATAATGGAGCTGAAATGTGCACATTTTGCCTACTGACGAGTTTGGAGAGTCACTTAGACATGTGTGCAGTATTACAAGCATGCATTCATCCTCTGCATGGTCCCTCAACTTCCACACTCCCTAAAATGTTCTTCCCTGATAGCGTGTAAGCTCTATGAGGGCGCAGACTTTTGTTTATTCACTAATGTGGACCAAGTAACCAAAATGGTGCCTCTCACAGAGTACGTATTCAATAACTATTAGTTGAATGATGTATTCTTCAACAAATACATGGTTATATGGTTAAGATAACAATGAATGATTATAAAATTCTCTTTCTCTCATGGAAGGAAAATGGAGTTTACATTCTAACGTGTATGTGAGTGTTGGAAAAGGCAAAACTTACCAGCCAATAAAAATGTAAACAAATAAGAGTTTCAGACTGTCATTGTACTATGGGGAAAATAAATCAAGCTAAGGAAATAGAAAGTGACTGGTAGAGGGTGTTTGGGTTATTTTAGATAAAGTGATCAGAGCAGTCCTCTTTTGGAAGGCAAATTTGGGCAAAGTATTGAGTGATGTGAAGATTTTGGACATGAAAAGATTTGGGAGTACGCAAGAGTAACTGAAAGGAGAAAGGTCCTGAGACGGGAACATGTTTTGTGCATTTGAGGGAGAGAGGGGTGGAAAGATGATGTCAGGGAGATGAGCCACATTGTGTGGGTCTTAGAGGTTATGCTAAGGATTTTGAATTTTATTTAAATATGATTTGGAAGCCATGGGAGAGTTTGGAACAGGAAAATCACATGATCTCATTTATGGGATTAAAAGATCACTGAGTAAAAGGCCATTTGGTGAAGAGATCAGCAAGGAGGCTATTGTAGCATCAAGTGAAGGATAATGGTGGATTAAACTGGGATGGTAGCAGTGGAGTGGAACTCAGTTTCTGGATATATTACGAAAGTAAGGTTTTTGTTGGTGAATTCAATGTGAGCAAGGGAAAGAGAGGAATTAAGGAGGAGCCCTAGGTTCCTCAGCTGAGCTGGAAAAACATAAGTGTTTCCTCAGGGAAGAGAGTGAGCTGATGCATTTCAGGAAAATATTTATTCTGGTTTCCTGAAGACTCAAAAGAAAACAGTTATTATTATTTTTTTTAAACAGTCTACATTTTTTTCTTTTAATATTTTTTATTTTGAAAAATGTCAAACAAGAAGATGAAAAAATAGTACAATGGACAACTACATACCCTTCACTTACATCCATTAATTGTTAATAATTGATAACATTTGGTATCTCTCCCTCTCCATATATAAACACACAAACACACACAGTTTTCCCTCTGATGCATTTGAAAATATGTTGCAGACAGGAGACTGCCCCCTAATATTTCAGCACATATTTACTGAGAACAAGGAAACTGTCTTACACAAACACAAGACCAGAGGCATTTAACATTGATACAATGCTATTAATCTAATATGCAGCCCATTTTGAAATTTTCTCAGTTGTCCAATTGATGGTTTTTTTTTTTTAAATCCTTGAGTTGATCAAGGGTCATTCATTGTCTAAAGTTATGTTTCTTTAGTCTTCTTTAATCTGGAGAAGGGATTGGCAAATGTGTTCTGTGAAGGTGCAGGTAAATATTTTAGGCTTTGTGAGCCACACATAGTCTCTGTTGTAACAACTTAGCTCTGCTATTGCAGTGTAAAAAGAGCCGTGGACAACCTGATGAGTGTGGCTGTGCACCAATAAAACTTCATTTACAGAGTATGAAATTTGAATTTCATGGTTCATGAAATATTATTCTTCTTTTGATTTTTTCCCACAACAATTAAAAAATATAACCACAGTCTGCTTGTGAGTTGTACAAAAACCAGAAGCAGGTTGGGTTTGTCCATTGGCCTATAGCTTGCCAATCACTAATCTAAAACAATCTTCTCATCTTTTTATTATCTTTAATGACATTGACTTTTTTGAAAAGTCCATGCCTGTTGTCTTGTTGAATGTCAAAATCAGATTATTCTATTTCTTCACCGTTAAGTACACAGGTTAGTTAGTTTTGCAAGAACACACATAGATGTTGTTTATCTTTCTCAGTGCATCACACATTGAGAGGTGTACACAATATCATTTCATCCTGTTACTTGGGATGCTCCCTTCCTTTCTTTAATTTAGTTTTGTGAGTATAAAATGGGATGTTCTTATTGATCTGACCATGTCCATATACAGAGTGCCTATAAACACTAGAATTTATACTGACAAACCAAAGGTTTCCCAATAGAAAAACAATTATATGGAAAGATGATCAATCACTATGAACCGTGTGCATTGTTGATGGGAGTAATGTAGTAAGAGGAAAATGTCTGCAAATGAATGAAGAGTTTTATGTCATTCCTCCTTGTACTTTATTTTATTATTTTTTTAAATCATGTGTGGAAAATGAGGCCAGTCACATTCCTCTGCTCCTGGTATGCTATTATCTTCCATCCCTGCAAGGCCCCTCTCATTTTATTTCTTCTTTTTATTTTCATTTTCCCTCTCTCCCCAAAATAGCAACCCACTCTGTTGCATTTGAATATGTGTGTATCTGAGAAATATAGAATGTTGCTTGTATTTGTATGTTTTAAATTTATATAAGTGACAGTATATTACATTCTCATTCTTTTTCTGACTTTCTTATTCTGCACTATATTTTTAAGATGTGCATATTGTTCTGTGTCCTTCTGCTCTAAGCATAATATTCCATAGTACACATCTACCATACTTTATTTATTTCCCTAGCAAAGTGCAGCTGAGTTGCTTCCAACTTCCTTTTACCACAAACAATGCTGTGATGAGCACAGTCATACACCCCTCCTTCTGTATTTCTGCACATATTTCTTCAGGGCATGTACTTAGGCAAAGGATGTTGGGTCCCAGGGTATACCCTTCCCCCAGCACACTGGGCACTGCTGGCAGATGGGCCCTATTGCTCTTCATGCCTGTCAGTGATCCACAAGAGTCCTATTTCTCCAGATTCTCACTAACATTTCTAGTTTTCTGCCAGAGTCGTGGGTATAAAGCGACGCCTCATGTTTTAATTTGCATCTATGTGAAAGCTACAGTAGTTGTTCATCTCTTCCTATAATTATTTTTCAATTGGGTACTCTTGGGTTTCTCATTTTTACTTGTTGATGAAAGAGTTCCTTCTATCTTCTAAATATAAATTGATAGTCATTTTTGAAGTGTTTATTTTATAAAATAAAGTGGGAATTAAAGAGAGAGAAGGAAGGTGGGAGAGAACAAATATAGCAGAACATTAACTGTTAGTGAATCCATTTGGAGTTTACATGGATTTCATCCTGCCATTTTTCCTACTGTATGTTTGAAAAAAACCTATATTAAAAATTTGGGGTTTTTCTTTACATCAGTGGAGCTCTCAGAGTCTATGATGTTAACTTGTGGAGCTTAAATATCTAAAGAATTTATACATTAATTTACCCCACTTCTGAGTAGTGGTGTTATGGTGGTGAATGAGGCAAAGGCTCTACTTCTAAGGAAGTGAATTTTAAGTGAAGTGAAGGGGGATGGTCAATAAATAAGAAAACCAGTAAAGGAAAAAAGATAGTCTTTTTTTTTGTTGTTGTTGTAGAGGGGAGGTAATTAGCTTTTTTTTTTTTTAATGGAGGTACTGGGGATTGAACCCAGGACCTCATGCATGCTAAGCCTGCACTCTGCCACTGAACTATACCCACCCCAAGGAAAAAAATAATTTCATATAGTAACATATACTCTGAAAAAAATGAAACAGGCTGTATGATAGTGGCTGGGGAGGTCTGATGTACTTTGGTTGTGAAACCAGTGGACTGAGTGAATAAAGAATTTTTAGATTAAAGATAGAGTGGGGTGACAGAAGATCGTGGACTCTGGAATCAGACAGATCTGGGTTCAAACTCTGGTCTCTTCACTAGATAAGAACTCAGACAGACTTGGATTTAGACCCTATTTCTTTCTGTGGCAAGTAATAGATTCTTGATAAATATTCTCTTGCTCATGTTTTATAAATCACTGAAGAGAACAGTGGACCCCCCCGGTAGGAGGGGTGAAATTGAGGGAGGAAAGTGAGCAATAAATCAGAAAAAGGAAGAGGAAGAGAGGAATCAGGCGGAAACAGAAAGACAGAGGGACAGGGAGGGAGTGGAGAAATGCAGGGGCTGGGGTTCAGTGAGGGGATGAGTGGAATTTATTATGTAAAGTGGAGTTCTCTCAAATGAAGGATGATTCAGAATTGGTGCCACAGTTAAACATAGACTGAGCAGACAGACCCTTTCTTGGGGGGCTGTTTGAGTTCATGAGACAATATTAACATTAGCTCTTTTCCCTGTCCGGCTTTTTAAGGTTGTTGACTGACCTTGCATAATGTCAGGCTAACGTGAGTGTAAACCCTCAGAGGTGTGTGGGTGTAGATTTGAATAAAGGTGGGCCAATCAGGGGCGAATAGGCCATGGTTATTAGTGAGCTTGAGAAAAGGGCCAGAGCTGTTATTCAGAGAAATGCCTGGCAACCTTTCCATTCTATCCTTTGATTTTAAGAGGTTTTCAAGTTTAGTTCTTAGAATTCACAACAGGTTGGAAACTGGCAGCTGTTTCTTAGACCAGATGCAGTTTTCCTTAAAAGACATTTTGATTGAAAATGGTTCTCCTCAAGAGTAGCTGAAGAAGGGGAGTGGGGAAAAGAATTATCTTGGCATTATGCTGTAGATTTTTTTCAAATTAAGAAAATATTCCAATTCATAATGATATGAGTTAGAAAATTAATGTCCTATGGCTCCACAGCTATATTGTAGGAACTCACGCATGGCAAGAAAGCCAAGAGGGGCTTAGGAGGACCCAGAATTAGTTCCTATAGGTATATGCAGATACAGGAAATCAGAAACAGAGAAGCTAAATCAAAATTAGGTAATGAATATCAGAGCTCAGGGATTTCTGATATCCTTTTTAATTCTTGTCATAGGAAAAGGAAAGTAGCTGGCTAAAATTTTAGGGAGAAATTAAGAGAAACCAGAAGTTCCAGAGTCCAGTCTACACAGCACAGCACTTGGCATATAGTAATATGTGTTGAATAAATTAATGAACAGATCAGAGGCACCAGAATTAACAGAGTGCACTCTCTTTCCACAGTGACATGCAAATATTAATTTGGCTCATCTAGGATCTGCTTGTCCCAGAGACAGCATCCCAGTTTTTCTCTGGTGTACCACTCCCCGCCCCACCACTCTCTACTCGTGTTTCTGCTGACCTACTTCCTGCTACAGGGTGACACCTGACTCAGACCAGAGCCAGCAGTGTAATTTACAATCATGGCTTCAGTGCTTGGTTCAGAGAAAGGCCCAAATCTTCCAGTCAGGGCTAACCTAGGGATTTTGCCTGAAATGGCAGGGAAAAAGTTACATTCTGTTCTCTGAGGTGGCTGGGAGTATAGAATGTAAGCTTGAAGCTGCCAGTAGTCCTGTGGACACCTGAAAAGAAGAACCTGCCTGAGCACTGGACCAACATAGATAAAGCAGAGGAAAAGAACCTGAACCCATTCTAATAACATCATCTGAACCCTTGCCTTCTATTGTGCCTTTGCCTAAAATTCTATACTAGACTTTAAAATGTGTAAGCCAAACAATTCCTGGTCTCTTTAAACCAATTCGAATTTTCTGACATTTTAACAAATCAATTAATTACTTAACAGAATCAACTAGGTAATTTCTATACAATTACTATTGGAGAAAATTACATCTCTTAGCTGTGAGTGATTAGAGGCAGAAGGAGTCTCAACAAATATCCAGAATATTGTTTTATTTTGTGCTAGACAGTAGCTAAAACATAATATAATAATTCATATTTCAGCAGATGGATAATCTGGACTTATACTTTATTTACATCTATAAGGATTTGTTATTTTATGTTTCTAATATGCTACCACACTGAGTGAAAACTAGATATATGAAAGTCCTCTCATGATCTTTCTTTGTACAGGGAAAATAAAAATTTCAGCATAAATTTCAGTCTATTTTTGGGCTATATGCTATACTAATTAATGATTCCAATTTAGTTTTGGGAATACAGTGTAGAATAAGTATGAATCTTAAATAATGGGATGTATCTCCTTACAATGTTTGTGTGATTTGTATACACTGCAATGTTCACCCAACTCTAAGTATCCACATACTTAAAGCTAACTTGTTAAGATGCTTGAAAGCAGGGCACTGTTTTGTCAAATACTAACTCGTTGATCAGTCATTTAATAGTATGGTCCAGAATATAAAAATAAGTAAAATGAAGACTTTGATTAGCCAAACCAAGCATTGGAAAATTCATGCAATAACTCCCATATATAGTTTATACCAGTCTAAATTATTTCATCCAAGAATATATGGTATGAGTGATACAGTTTGCATGTAGAGAAACCTGTAGGAAAATGCCGCCTGTTTGGACATTGTGGCAGACAGAATAATGACTCACTAAAGATGTCGGTGTCCTACTCCCCAGAAACTTTGAATATATTACCTTAAATGGCAAAAGGGACTTTGACAATGTGATTAAGGTTAAGGACCTTGAAATGGCAACATTATTCTGGATTATCTGGGTGGGTCCAACCTAATCACGTAGTTCCTTGGAAGTGGAGAGACTTTGCTAAGTGTGGTCAGAAGGAGACTAAGGAAGAGCTGTCAGCGAGATGAAATGTTGCTGGCTTTGAAGGTGGAGGAGGGATGCCAACAGCCAAGAAACTGGGGTGGCTTCTAGAAATTGAAAAGAAAAGGAAAGGGATCTGCCCAAGACCCTCTAGAAAGGATTGTAGCCCTGCTGACACCTTGATTTTATCCCAGTGAGACCTATGTTAGACTCCCAATCTACAGACTGTAAGATAATCCATCTGCATTGTTTTACATCATTATGTTTGTGGTAATTTGTTTCAGTGAAGTGGGAAACTAATACAGCCATTAACACTTTTTGTCAGGCCAGAACTGCATTCAACCATACACTTTGCAGTCTCACTGTGGCCCAAACTATGTAGTGGAAATATCTGCCTCTTTATACATACATGTATAGATGAGGTCATAGTTCCCCTGCTGATACATTTCCATGAACAACAAACAAAAAGAACATGAAAATAAGAGGTAGCATAAACCTAAGACCATAATCTGGTTTTGACTGACCAACTTGGTTGATTTTTCTGGAGTCCCAAAGCAGTCGGGGTCCATGTTTCTTTTCGTAATTGACCAAAGTGTCTTACGTATAGTCCAAAGAATTAGTGGTAGAACCCATGTTGCAGAATATAAGTAAGAAAAGTAGCGCCTTAAAAATGCAATTGGGAAATATTCATTACCAGAGATCAGACTGCCTAGATACCAGGATAAGTATAATAGATCTGCTGAAGAAGTAAATTGCATCAAAGTATGTTTTAATGGCAATGAGAATTGAGGAGCTAATAGAATCTTGAAAAGATCTTAGAAGTCATTGAGTCCAGTGATTCTCAAACCTGACCATAAACAACTTTGGGGAGCTTTTTAAAAATAGATTCCTTTATTTCACCTCAGGTTTATCAAATTAGATTTTCTAATGGTATTCTTGATATTCTATATTTTAAAAAGAGTTCCTTAGGTGATTCTGCTGTGAATGACAAGTACTTGTGGTCCACTGCTAAGTCTAACTGTCTGCTTAAAACATTAATTCACCTTACAGCTACATCAAGTAATTCAGCAAACATTTGGGGATATCAAGGTAAATAAGTCAGAATTTATTATCCTGCCAATTTACCAGCCTAGTGATTTTTTTTGGTATAGAAGGAATTTAGAATTCAGTGAAGACAGCTTGTAGTGCAGTGCAAAGTGTTAACTTAGACGTAAGTAAGGAGTTAGAGCCAGGAGAAATAGCATATAATGCAGCCTACTAAATGGAATAATAAAGAGAATTAACAAATTCCCTTTTTAAACTCTCCTAATCATAAGAGACATACTCACCTTATGGCAACCATTCTATTCTTGGACAACTACAAATTTGAAAATATTTCTTTTACATTAGTGAAAAATATCTCCATATAATTTGTAACCAAGGGTTTTAATCCTATTTGTTATAGCCACATGAAGTGAGATGAATAAATGAGATATAAGTGGCTCAGTGCCAGACTCAGACAACTCATCTGGGAAATCTTCTTAGGTCCGTCCAGCGCTAGTTCAGGCACGTCTCTTGCGTCCTCTCATAGCACTACATCAAGCTTACCGCGGTCACTTAACTTGTGTTTCTCCTATAAGACTTTGACAGTAGAGACTGTATCTAGTCTTTCAGAATCTTTAGCAACTTGTATAAGGTTTGGCACATAGTAGGTCCTCAATAAATACTTAAATAAATGGACAAGTTGGTGTGTTTTTACCAAATCTTAGGTTTCATCCTCTTTCTTCCCTCTCTGTTTCTCTTCCTCTTCACATCTAGCAAGTATTTAAAATAGTTAAATATTTTCCTCTTACCTGGCATTAACAACTTTAGTTCTTTCAGCTGTTTCTAATAATTAATACTTTTCAAATTCTTTCCTACCCCTTTGCTTTCTTTTCTGAGTATCTTTTGATGGTCAATATCCCTATTAGAGTATGACACCAAGAATTGATAGTGATGCTTTAGTTGAAGTATAAGCAGCACAGAGTATGATAAGCCCATTGTCTGTCTGCTTTTAGTCCCTGTACTTGTGTCAGCACAGCCTGAAGGGGTGTTGCCTGCTTAGTCACCAAATCACCTCATCACCAGTTTGTCTCAAGCTGAGCAGGCAGCCAGTGAAAATAAGTAAGCTTTCTTCACATTAACTTTTTGAAAACCATTCTTTTCCCATCCTGTTTTGGGTTTCAAAGCTATAACTTCATAGGATTTAAATCTGGAATTTAAAAGACTTTATATTTAACTCTTAAATTTCACTCTGATTTAGTCTGTGGATATGTGTTTTAAATTTACTTTGTGAAATATCTTCGTTGAACCTTCCTATTCTAGAAAATTACCATATTTGTTGAATATACCAGCTTATCTATGTGAAGTTTAATAATAAAATGTTGGGTAGAATAGAGACAAGATCAGAAATGCTATGAAATACTACTATAAACTGCCATTTAGAGAGACTGAAATCTATTAATTGCTAAGTAACTGATGAAGTAATTAATGAATCAGTCTTCATTCTTCAGTGTATTTGCTAGGAAAGATATAAATTTTATCTCGCTATATCATTTTCCATTGTTTTGCATGTCTGTTTTATTCCCAAGGATACAGTGGTAGACTTCATGAAAAAAATTTAAAAACTTAGTCTATTTGTGACATTCCTCTGAGGTGTTAATAAAATATTAGACCTAGGATGTGGTCTGAAGCAAAAAAAATGATTGAAGAGTAGAGGGACTCTACAGAAGTATCTAGCTTATTAAACGAGAATAGTGGGGACCTGAGTTGCATAATTTTAGCACTGGGACCTTGGAGTTAATTTAATCCGATCCCAACAAGAGACAGATAACAGCTTTGAACAGTTGGGTGACTTTGTAGGGTCTTGTCCTTAAAGACAGCTGGAATCTCCGACACATTCATCACCTTTTCCAGTGACACTTCCACCACATCACACCATCCCTCTGTTCTTTATTTCTCAGCTAAATGGCTGATTAACTTTCTCTGTCTTTTTCATGTATGATTGTTTCACTTCCCTGAGGCTAAAGCTGTATAGAAAAGTGGCGATGGAAGTAAACAACTTCCATGTGCGAACTTTTCTTTGGCATATAATGATTATCTGGATTTAAGACTATTAAGAGTTATGGGTAAATTTTGAATGCCGGGAGGTTCCAAATCAGGGCTATTCTCTCCTTTGAAGTTTTCCATGTAATCTGAGTGGCTAAGAACTTTTCAACTATCACATTATCATTTCATTGAACAGTGTAAACTGATAATGCTACTACTATTAATGCTCGTATCTCTGTTTTATAGTAAGGAAAGGTCATATAGCTAGTGAGTGCATCTGGCTCCACAGTCAGTGCATGATCAAAGTATCCTGAGGTCCCTGGTGTAAGGAACTTGAACAGTCTTAATAATGCATTCCTATCTACTTGCAGAGGGAAACAGGAGGGTTGCTGGAGATGGGGTGCCAGACACAAATGCTTCTTTCAACATTGATGCCTATCCCAGGGCCTTTTATACTTCCTTCACCATCCTCAACGCCTATGTCCATGTGGGAGATGGGCTTTTAAACTGCATCACAGCCTTCGTGTTCTTTCAGCTTCCTGATACTGATTTCTTTTCTAAATCTCGAAATTTCCTTCTTTTGTCTCACTGTCTTCTTTGTTTCTACTATAGAATTATACTTGTCTTATTTAACCGTACAATAATGGGAGCTGGCCAATCATTTCACTACCCTTGAAAATATATTATCAGAATTGTATGATAGCAAGAGAATTTCAGTTATGTTATTTCAGTTCAAATCACTTCTTGGTTGGCTTTCCCAGGTTGGACTGATATTTCCTCTTGTTACCCACCAATTCTCTTACCAAAGATGAGTATCCTGTAAACTAAGTAGATAAAAATTTGCCTACTAATTCAGAGGGGAGTCACTGAACTGCCGTTGATTCCTACTGAAAGGCCCGCTTCTGAGACATTATTTTAATCACTGTAATCTAGTATCTTTTTACTCTTTTTCTCTTTGTTTAAAGTTTTTGTTATAAAAATTTTAAACACACACAAAATTAGAGACTAGTTTAGTGAGTCCTATGTGCCTATCATCTAATTTCAGTAATTGTCAACATTTTACTAATTTTGTTTCTTAAAGACCTACTGGGGTTTTGAAATCAAGGAAAAAATAATGGTTAATTTTACTGCGTGTAATTTATTTTCCTATCATTCTAATAATGTTGCCACTCTTCTTTTGCATATGCTTACTTTTTCAAAGGTATCTAGCTGGACCCTGAACTTAAAACAATCTTTATACACAAAATTGGATAAAGCTGTTTAATAAGTTTTCCAAGACCATAGAAAAACTTGTAATTTCAGAAATTAAAATCTCCAACTTCAGGTACAAAGAACAGAGTACTCACCTTTGTTTGCTTACTCTTTCTGTCTATGTCATCTTCATTTAGGTTTAAGTCCAAGGGTGGTGGCTTTCTAGATTTATCTGTTATGAATTACTAAGTATTTTGTTGTAGAAGAAGAATTTAACCAATTAATGAATTATGGAGGGTATTATTTAAATTTTCATCCAAAAGATACACTAAAGAAGGAAATGGAATGCAAACATTTACATAATAATAAATAGAGGGCTTTAATGTAAAGCAAGAAATAGAGTAATTCAGAATTAATTCATTTGCTGTTGGTTAATAAGAGGATTTAAGTGTCCTAGCTAATGTATTGTACAACATTGTATTTTTCTAAGGATCCTTACAATAGGAACAAGTGGAATGCTTCTGGTATGCTTCTAAGATTTCTATTCAATGGTCATGCAAGAATGGGATGATAATTTTGTAATTACAGCTGGCCTTGAGTAAGGAGCTCACTGCACGATGATATGACAAAGTCCTGCTTGCCTTCACTACTGATCTTACCCAATCTCTGAAAAATACACAATTAATAACGTATTGGGGTTATGACACTCTACTATTTATGCTTAAATAGTATAACTGCATTCTATGTGAAACCTAATCCTTAAACCATAACCATTATTATCACACCGGCACCCCTTATCAGATCAGCTAACCACCTAGCTAAAAGACACAGGCAGAAACAAGTAAGCTTTAATGGAGGAAAGGGAGAGAAACGGGTTCAGAGCAGAAGATAATTTAAAGAAGCTTTGAAAAACACAAAGGGCTCATTGCTTGGGGGCACGAAGCCATGAACCAAGGAGTGGGAGATCATTCTAATGGAGATAACAAATGGCCAAGGAGTAGCTCTATCTTTAGATAGCCCTTGTCCAGATTTTGTAGTTATAGATAGGCGACAGTGAGAATATTCCACTATAGTAAAGATATACTTTATCTATTTTTTTTTGTAAAACTTAGTGTTCCTTCTATGCTATGCTAGGTTATCAAAAATTGTGGTTTTAAGGCTTAGCATGTTCTGAGGCAATCCATGAATGACAGCATATTGAGATTTATTCTCATAAATCTAAATTAATCATAAGGGGGAGAGGTACAGAAATTATTCAGAATTATACAGAATCACGACTTCAGTATTTTTTGGATCATAGAACTTAGGATCATGATTGAATGAGGGAGGCATCACAAGGTTTGGTTAAGAAAATATCCTTGAGTTACAATCTCTTGGTTATAAACCCAAGGACCACAGTGTATTCCTCAGACAGCCTGGAATTATAATATGTGCAGATATTCTCCTAGGAATTAGGTAATTAAAAATTTGAGTATATTACATTTTAAAAGTTTGTATTTATTATTGGTAGATTTTGTTTAAGATCTCTTTTGGCCTGGGTTAGAATGGAATAGGAATTAAAAATGAAGTTCACAGCCAAATTTTGTGAACTTTCATCTGTCTTTCGCATTAGGGGTCTTGTATGACATCTTACTTTAAAAACATTTAAATAAATGTGCTAATAATTCCTTTCTATTTTGTACCTGAGACATGCCATGAAGTTTATGCAAATATTTGGGCATAAAAAATAAACTGTAAAGACTGAAAGCTTCTCCAAACAAGGAGGCTAAGGAAATATTTAAAATTTTTGACTTATCTAAAAAAATATTTCTTCATTCATTTAATAAACTTTTTTGAGTACCTAATCTATACAAAACTCTATACCAGCTGTTAAGAGGGTACATAGTTGAATTAGATTTGGTATTTGCAAGAATGATGTAGTATTTTCTGTAGTATAATTATTCTGAGAATAATTACTTTTAGGTCAAAGGTAGTGGTAAAACAGGTTGAGTTACCGAAGACCCAAACTGGATAGACTAGCTCTCAGAGGCATAGGGCAACTATTGAGGTATTAGGATGGAGATGGAGGTCACAGGAAGGTACAAGTCTCCTGGGACAGTGAGTCATCAGAAGGAGAGAATGGCCACCAGAAGGATTAGTTCCATTCTGAGCTAGAGAATTATTGAAGATATTTTTATATTGTAACAAACTAGAACCAGATTTAAAGTTTGGAATGGTCCTGTATATGAAGATAAGTTTAAATGCTGTGAAGTACTTTGGCTAGACAAGTGGATGGAGAAAGAGAGAGAGAGAGAAGTCTGGCCAGATTATTAAAGCCAAGGAATAACAAAAGTTAAGAAACTGTTGTAGGCAGAGTAATGGTTTTCTGAAGATGTCCAAGTCCTAATCTCTGGAATCTGTGAATATGTTACTTGACATGGCAAAAGGGAATTAAAGTTGCGGATAGGTTGCTAATCAGATGATCTCGAGATAGGGAGACTACCCTGAATTATCTGGGTGGGCCCAGTGTATCATAAGGATGCTTAAAAGTGGAAGAGGAAAATGAAGTGTGATAACCAAAGGGATGGCAGCATGAGAAGGACTCGATCTGCTGTTGCTGGCTTTGAAGATGGAAGAAAGGGGCTGTATGTACACCTAGTAATATGGGTAGACTCTAGAAGCTGAAAAAGGCTTCCTAAGGAACAGATTCTTCCTTAGAGCTTCCAGAAGGAAGGTAGTCTTGCCCACACTTTAATTTTAGCTTGGTGTGACCCATTTCAGACTTCTGACCTCCAGCACTGTAAGATAATAAATTTGGGTCAAGTGGGTTAGTGGTAATTTTTTATGGCAGTAACAAGATACCCAAACCATAAAAGTCAATATTCTCTGAGCTTTATTTTCCTTCAGTCTAAAAAGAGGGTTATAATACTTGCCTCTAAAACAACAACCTCAAAATCTTATTTCAAAATTTACATGATATAATGTATTTGATGTATTTGGCACAGGGCTAGGCAAATATGAAATGTCCAGTTAGTACAGTTACTTTTATGCAGCTTTTCATGTCCTTTGGAAAGCGGCTCAGAATCACTTTCTTTAATATCTCCCTGAAATTCTTGGAGATAATTTTTACCTATGCACTGCTGATGTGTCCTGCTGTACTGGACAATCGAGCCACAGTTTACAAATCGTTTCAGATAGCATTTAACAGAGTTACGCATCAGAAGCAAATGTCTAAAGGTGCAGAGTTGTGAAATAGAACAGAAGTTGACAGCTTAGACTGAAAACTGGCTAAGGGCAGAAGTTAAGGGTAGAAGTAAATGGAAAAATTTCAAGCAGGACAAGGAATACCTTAGGGAAGAAGACTGAAAAAAAATCACTAACACATAGTGTTTATTTTATGTCTAGCACTGTTTTAAAAACTTTATATATATTAACTCATTTGATGCTCAAGATAATTCTGTGCAGTAGGTAATTAACTATCTCCATTTTATACATGAAGTCACTAAGGCAATTACCTTGCATAAGTTACACACCTTGTAAGAGGTAAATCTGGAATTTGAGCCCAGGCAGTCTTACTCTAGAGTTCTTGTTCTTTATCTTTAGACTCAGATAAAATTGCAATATTTGAATCATATTTCCCAATTTTATGCCCTCTAGGGCTCTTAACCTAGATACAGTTTTAGTAATTTAAAATAAGCATGAAAATTTGGAAGAAATATTGGATTACTTTACCAAAATTAACTTGTGGACATTTGTTCTATATGTGATTGCCTTTCCTTTGTATATTTTGGAGAAAATTTTGAAATTATGAGCTCTGTCCCCTCATGTGAAAGTCAGAACTCAAATCTCAGGCATTCTCATAGATGGAGACCTAGTTGGGCAAATCAGATGCATGCACATGAGGCTTTGATTTGGAGGAAACATACACTGCAAGGAGCTTCTGTTTTTCTGGTTTCTGGTACTGGTTGCAAGATCATTTTCCTATTACAGAAGTGGCATCAATTCTAGAAGTACTAATGATGGCCATAAGTCAAATTCTAGGTGTGGTGCTTGGTAGTGGTGGTGGCAGAAATGGTATTGGTGACAGTTTCTTGATTTTGGCTCAGTTTAGACTCAAGTCTCTTTTTCCAGCCCTCTCAACAATTCTGTGAACTACCTTATATTCAGAAAATTCTTTTTCTACTTTAGTTAGCCAAAGGAGTCTGTTCTTTGCAGCTAAGAATCCTGACCAACAGAAGAGCCAAATGAGAAAACAATACAAAATTATCTTTTAAAAGGGGAGTAAAGTAAGTCATAGGAGAACTAAAGGATTAATATAAATGACTAAGCAACAAAAATAATTGAAAATGTTGATTAATGTATCTATCAAATCACCAATTGTGAGAGGATTTTCTAAATGTTAATTATATGTCAGATTAAAAAGTATTACACTACATTTATATGTATTATTTGTGAAAATAAAAAGGAGAAAAATAAACAGCCAATGGAGGGAATTTTAATAGCCAATGAAAGAGCTATATGCAATTTCATAGCAATATGGTATAGTTTTTATTCCCCTACCTAGTTTTTCAGAACAATGTGAGTGAAGGAACTAGTTGATATTATTTGGGTACCTATTATTTGTGTACCAATATGTAAGTCATTTATCTTCATGTCAACTATATCAGAATGAATTAGTTTGATATAAAGTGTACATAAACATAATATAAAGCATTTATTTAAAGTTTTTGGTACTTTTAAAAGGCATAGAACACTTGGGACACTCTTATGACCATAAGGTTTGAGATTCTTTTAAAATAATTAATTGGAATATTTTGCTTACCTCTTCAAAAGAGGAGACATCAGACCATTAATTTGTGAGTAGCAAAACCCTAAGGGAAGTGGAACCCTTCTAAAGTTGACCTCTATAGTCAACTCTTTGTAATTACAAATATACATTTAAAAAAAAGCATAACATAACACAAGAAGTGTTAGCCTGTAAATTAGGCTCAGTCTATGTAGGCAAAGTAAAGCAGAATCAAATAATTAGAAATACTATCTAAATTTGATGACTAATTTTAAGCAACTCAATTATCTGGATAATTATAGTCACTCTCAGTCTTGCTTTACACTCTAAAATAAAAAATAGAAAGGTGTTATTTTTATATCCAACAATTATTGTTTGTATATTTGTGGTGCTTTATACAATGTTTTATAAGGAAAAATCAAACAGTGTTGGAGTTAGCTCTGAGATATATCCTGGCTGTGTGACCTAGGAAGACGTTGACCTAACTCTTTTGAACTTGAATTTCTAATCCATTAAATGGTTATAATAATACCTCATAGTATTAGTGTGAGGATTAAACAGGATACAATTTGTAAATACTTGACAGCTTGGTTACAATCAATAGATGTTTTCTTCTTAGAAGAAATAATAAAAAATATTAGGAATGTATCAACTTAATAAAAGTCAAGCATACCAAAACATGTCTGATGTCTACATTGCTATTTTAGAATGTTTAACACAAGTGATGAAACATCTCTTTGTGGTTCTTTTGGAGGAACCTGTACCTTGAGTCTCAGCTGTGCTCACAAATGGAAAGATCAATAGTATGCTAAATCCTGAGCAGTGGGCAAACCAATTTTCACATATACTGAGATTTAGGATTATTTTTATTTACAACAGTTTTGTCTTTCTCATTATGTCTGATTGGAGCTAATATTAAAATGATTCTGCTTTTTATTCATGCATATCACTAGGCAGCAAGATACAAATACTGTGAAACAAGCCAAGTATCTTGAGAAGCGTACTGAAAACAAACACTGTGAATAACCTGTAATACAAAATTGATTATGTAGGTAAATACAATCAAAATACTTTCTCCTGGATTTATGTCCATAAAGTTTTATTGGTCAGAGTTTGCTCATGGGCAGATATCCCTCAAAGAACATTAATGAACAAATTTCTATGTTGTACAAATATTGAGAGAAAAGGTTATAAAATAGTTTGGCATATGAGAAAAAAAATGGGTGGTGTGTGTGTGTTTTATAAATGTCTGTTTAGGTCTTGTTGGTTTACAGTGTTGTTCAAGTCTGCTATTTCCTTCTTCACTTTCTGCCTATTGGTTCTATCAATTATTGTAGATAGGGCATTTAAGTCTCTAATTCTTATTGTTGAATTATCTGTTTCAATTGAAATTCTTTAATTCTTTCAGACTTTATGTTGAAAACTATCAAATATCATAGCAGGACTTTTTAGAAGAGTGTCTTGGATTTGAAAAAGGAAATGTTCCAAGTCCCATTTAGTTCCTCATCTCTTAAATGAAATTTCATGTAACATGGGTCCTCACCTCATAGCATTCTTACTGCTTCAGCCTTTCCTTTGGTCACTGTTATGATATTCATTTTCTGAATACACTACCTTGATATTTTCACCTCTGCTGCCCAACACCTCTGTTTAGTAACATCTAAATTTTTTTAATAAGGCATACAAAGCCTTGGATGCTGTGGTTCTGTACTATCTGTACTGTCTTAGTCAAGGCTGCCACAACAAAACACCGCGGATGGGGTGGCTTATACAACAGAAATTTATTTTCTCACAATTCTGGAGGCTGGGAAGTCCAAAATTACAATGCTGTCAGAGTTAGGTTTCTGCTGTGATCTCTCTTCCTGGCTTGCAGACAGCTGCCTTCACATTACATCCTCATATAGCCTTTCCTCAGAGGGAGAGAGAGGGAGAAAGAGGGAGAGAGAGGGAGAGACAGACAGAGGTATCTCTAGTGTCTTTTCCTCTTCTATTAAGAAAATTAGTCCTATTGGATTAGGATCCTACCCTTATGACTCCATTTAACCTTAATTTTCTCCTATGGGACCTATTTCTAAATACCATCATTCTGTGGGTTAGAGTTTCAACATACGATTTTTTGAGGGTTACAGTTCTGTCCATAATATGTACTATTTAGGATTAGGCTCAGGTGAAAGTGATGGAAAACCCCCAAATAACAGTGGCTTAAAAAAGACAGAAATTTCTTTCTCTCTTGTATGAACATACGCAGTTCTGAGATGATATGACCCTCCTCAGTGTCAGGGACCCAGGCTCTTGCCATTCTGCTGCCCCTCTAGCCTCCAGAAGAGTCTGCTTACTCCCTTTAGAGACACTTCAGGAAGTTGTTCACAGCACTTCCAGCAGTGAGTCATTGCCCAGAACTTCGACACATGGCCACATCTAGATGCAAGGAAGTCTGGGATGTATAGTTTTTATTTGAGGGGGATGTTCTGTTACTGAGGAAAATGCATATCGTAGGAAAACTATCAGCCTCTGCTACAGTATTTTTTAGCTTTTTGATACCCTGCTAAGTTACACAAGTTCCCTAAGCATCTGCTAACCTGGATTACCTTTTATTTCCTACATCTTGGTGTTTTTCATCTCAATTTCTGCTCAATTTTTATGCCTGGACATAACCCCTTCAGGAGAGAGGGAAAACGTTTTATCTTTCTGCAGAAACTGGGCAAAATTCACTAAAAGAACTTTTTTCTCTGAATAATTATGGTCTACTCTGAGCTGTAGTTACAGACAAAGCTATTTCCTAGAATGTAAAAATGCCTGATTTATTATTGTTCTGGTGAGTGATTTGTATGCAGTGGAGCACTGTTGACCATGGTAATTTTAAAGTAAAAAGAACTTGCTTTCAGAAGAATGTTTTCTGTTTCATTTATAATTCTCCAAAGCAAATTATATCAATTCTATAGTTTGTTTTGTTGTGTATGTTGCCTAGATTGCACTAGAGAAAGATTCTTACACTATTCCTAGGAAATGATTGCTTTTCACTGTCAGAATGGTTATTTGCTGTAGTGATAGGCAATTCTTAATAGTAACTTGCATAGTAAATATTCGTTGCTTTGTCCATCATTATTATCCCACTGTTACTCTAAAGAAAGTTATTTCTCAAGTTTCAAAAAACTCCATTGTCAACTTCGTTAAAAAACATTTTCTAGATAAAGTGACAATCATGGATATTTTCTAAAATTTTCACTTTATGTATAATTTTCCTTTTAAAACGTTCCTACCACTAATTGGTAGAATATTTGTTATTAGGGAGGTAATCATTATTAAGGAAACTGGAGATCTATAATATCTTTATCAATGTTGGTTGAGATAGCTTTCTTTCCATTCCTTATTGAACTCTAGACTTTCCTGTCTTTAATCATCTCCTTTACAAAACTTGATGATTTACAGAGCATGGTTTTGTGTCCTACAGTTTTGTTTTGTTTTGTTTTTTTGGTCTCGTGTGTTCTATCAGCCAGGATGGGTGAGGTTATGCTGTGGAAACAAACAATTCATAATATTAACGGGTTCAAACAACAGAGTTTACTTTATAGTCCTGTTCCATGTTCAGTGGAAGCTGGTGGTGGGCTCAGCTCAGTAGTCACTCAGGGACCCAGGCTGATGGAGGCTCCAACCTAACTGCACTTCCACAATCTCAGGGGCGAGGGAAAGAGGGTGTGCTCTTACAGATTCATCCCAGAAGAGACACGTGTCACTTCACATCTTATTTGCCAAAGCAAGCCACAAGGCCACATCTGAGTTCAACAAGACAGGGAGGTATAAATCTCCCCCAGGAAGAGAAACCATATAATTGTGAATGATAACATAGCTTCCCACAGCCTTGGCACAGACAAATCTTGACCCTAAGGAATGTTTGGTGGTATGGAAATAACACAAATTCACTGATATAAATTTGCAAAAGAGTTTTTCAAGGGGGAGACAAATTGGCTGAATTGGACGACTACCTGTTACCAAAAATGGTGAGCTTCTGGGGAAGTGGGAGTCATATTTTGGTCTGAGTCTTGAGAGGGATGGAGTTAGTTAATAGGCTCAGAAACTAGACCTCTGGATCTAGGTAATTCAGTTCAAGTTTAGCTCAAAAGACAGTAGTCAAAGAAAGTAACAAATATATTGATCTAATTAAATGACTGGTCTTTGGAGTGATTAGAATTAACATTCTCTAGTTGTGTCTGAATTTTCCAGCCAAATCAATCAGTCGTTTTCTACCTACATGACAATGTTCCACAGCTAAAGGACATTAAAATGCTTGGTAGCTAGTAAATATGTTGTAAATTTACCATTTAAGGAAATGTTCCCCAATACTAAAATAGCTAATCCCTGTCCATGACCTCTTATCGATCATTTAAATCATTTTTTATGTAACCACAATCACAGTCAATCAAATGCTGTTAACTGTCCTTTGAAAAATGCTAGATAAATATGATCATTACTGTTTACTGGGCACCCACTACATGCCAAGAACTGTCAATTAGTTATTTTAAATTCTCATACAACAGTAAGATATTAGCCACATTTAGGATAGAAAAATGAGGTTAGGGAAGTTAAACAATTTTTCCTAGATTTTCTAGCTACTAAATGATTTTTTGAGATTTAAATTCAAGTCTGCCTGATGTCAAAGTCACCCTTCTTTTTCCTATTACACACCACATCTTTCTACTAAACTGTACAAAAACTATGGTGCTATTATATTTTCTTTGCATATTTTGCTTTTGAAGCTGATGTTGCCGACAGTGTGATTAATCAAACATTCACCAGACATGATTTGCTCCTGAAAGAATGTGAAGGTTGGGTGACTCGCTCAGATTATTCACAGAGCTCTTTCCTTTTTGTTCTATATACTGCCATCGTATGTTGAGGGTAATTGTTTCCCCCAGTGGATTTTAACACAATTTCTACTTCACAAAGAATAGTTCTTTAGAAAGATATATCAAGGTGCATCTGATTAAAAGACCAACTCTAGTACATTTTGACAAGTAAAACTTGGCATCACAAATTAACTTTTATTACTTTCTCCCACTTCTTTTTTCTTTTGCTATCCTAGGCAGCTTAATGTTATGAAAGATTTTGTATAAAACAAATACTTATTTCCATCCTATGAAAAAACTGAGAAACAGTAAAATTAAATGGAGTATTACAATTTCTAACAAATCTACTAAGTTTGTTGTTTTAGTCTTTTGAATAAGCCAAGGCTGTATTTCCTTTTCCTTATCTTTCTCCATTTTCTTGGAAAAATAAATTCTTGGTTATCCATGTGGCATTAAAATTTCAATTTAAAAATCTCAGATTTTGAAGATAGTTAGAAAATGAGCCAGAAAGTGAATGTAGATAATGCAATGAATCTATCTGACAAAGGACCTAAAGAAAATACATGCTGAACATCTGTACATGAGTAAGTAAAAGATGAATGCAACAGAATAATGGATAAAAGATTTGAATAGGTTCTTCAAAAATGATGATGTCCAAAAGACTAGCCTTACTCTTTGACTTTCAGGAAATAGAGAATAGAGCACAATGATATACCACTTTGCACCCAGCAGAATGGCTAAATTCAAAACCAGGCAAACAAACTGACAAAGAGATAGCCCATACCTAACAACAACTATTAACAATGACATGATGTATTCAGAACTGTCATACACTGATGGTGAAAATGTAAAGTGGCCTGACTGTTTTGAAAAATTTTGTGTCAGTATTTACTAAAGCTGAAAATATGACACAAATAGTTCCAGTCCTAGGCATATGCCCAAAAGATATGTGTACATCAGTTTATCAAAAGACATGGACTAGAATGTTCATAGCAATGTTATTATAATTACGCAAGGATAAAACTACCCAGATGCCTATCAGTCATAGAAAAGATGAATAAATAGTGATGTATTAACACTGTACAACAATGAGAATGAGTGTACTGCAACTACAAGCCAACAATGTGGGTGTGTCTCATAAACATAAAATTGAGTGAAAGAAGCCAGAGTCCAATGAGGTGCTAGAAACATTCCATTTTTTGACCTGGTTTAATGTTACTAGTTGTGTTTAACTTGTGAACAATCATGAAGCTGTACACTTGTGATCTGAGCACTTTTACAGACTATACTTTAATAAGAAATGTAATCTCAAGTGTGCTTTTCCTTTCTAATAGAAACTTCTCAGACTTACAATTCCTTTGATCTGCCCACCTATACAAAATATACTCCTGGCCATTCCTTAACCCTTAGGTGAGGTATACTTAAGGAACATAAGCAGGTTTAGATTGGTCAAATAAAATCTTAGTTAGAAATTAATTAATACAAGTCAAGTGTAAGCAACCTCAACATTATAGCACACCCTTGAGCCACTCTTTATGAGTATGTGTAATTGAGAATTATTTATCTATAACTTATTGTTGGAGAGATTTCTCAATTAATATTTCTATTAAGTAGAAGAATTAATTTTGCTTGTAATGAAATACTGAGCCCAAGAATTTCTAACTAGTATTATTAGATTATTCTTTATCCTCATTGTTCTATATTTTTTCTCTCTCTTTCTCTGTTTTTAGCTACTGCAAGAACACATTTCTGTTCACTTAATGGATTTCAGACCTTTTAAAAAAATTCAGATCCATCTGATATTTATCTTGATTTGGATGTCATTCAGAGTGTTTGCAATGAAAGAGATTTTCTATATGCCTTTCTAATATCTAGTATCTGTCACTGCCACTAGACTGGTATGCCCTTGGTTTTGTCTTTCCTTTGGTAAAACGGTTTATGAGAATAATATGAGATGCATAAATGTGCATTTAAAAAAATAATTTTAAATATTAGGTAAGGTTGTTAGATTTACAGACCAGGTTTATTTATCTAGATAGAAGTAATAGCCTGGTGTAATTTTAAATATGATGATTTTTGTGTAACCATTAAAAAAGTGATACAGGTGGTAATTAAAGAAACTCATTTGTGATGTACATATTCAGGCAAAACAAAATTCCGGAATCAAACTACTACCCAGATGGGGTCTTCAAAGACTGATTTTGCTTTAATGCATCTAGAGCATTCAAATATGCATAAAACTTCCTATATTTGATTTTACTGATGATCAAAGAGATGGAGAACGGAAGAGGCAATTTTTGGGGTAGGTGACAGTAGTGAAATTTTACTGGTAATTATAGTGTGTTTTTTATTCAAATGTTATTTTTTCCCATTCTTTCCATGTACCCCTCCAAACCCACCAACATTCAACTCTCTCTAGCATAATCAAAGAGAAAGGCCACTATCTCGTGTCCACACCCAGAGGATTAACTGTATTGCAGGTTCTTTGTGCTCCGCTCATCTCTTCTGTAGGCCTCTAATCATCTGGCCTTTTCTTTCTTTAAGTATCAGTTTTTCAAGGACCTGTTGAAAATTTGGCTGTAGAGAATTTTCTATACACTCCCTGGTGCGGGGGCCTCTCTCCTTGTTCTCTGGTCTTTAGGTTGATAGTTGCCATTTCCCATTTATTTCTGTTAAGACTCTCTTTCCACTCATGCTGCTGAGAACGAGTCACTCCATTCCTTTCTTTCTTTCTTTCTTTCTTTTTTTTCTTTTTTGTAGAACAACTCAGATGGGTCTTAGTTTCTTTGTCCTTTTCCAAACTAAGCCCTGGGGGCCTCAGCATTGAAAGCCAAGTGGCCTATCAAGGTGTTTTGCTAAACAAAAGGCCATCTACTCCAGAGAGAGATAATGCTTATTCTTTGGAGGTATGAGTGATTTCAGTTAATTTTATTTTTAACCCTGTCTGTTACAAATATGTGAGCATAAAATGTCACAGGGGAATCTGCCATTCCCTTCTCACAGTTATTGACATCACTAGTCACACACTGCACCATTGCTTAACTAGGCAGTCTTTTCTTCCATTCCAATCAATTTGGCTATTTTGGTGAGAACTATTGATATTACTGTTGGTGCTGGTTTTAATGTCTTGAATTATTATTTGAAAGCATGCCCTTAATTGACCATTCCTATTCTTTAAATCTGTTAGAAAGTCTAAGAAACAAACAAAAGCAAAGACACAAAGAAGCCAACTAAGCAATCTTAACACTCTATCAGCTTCCCCAATAATTATATTTTAAAATTTTATTTATTTATTTTTGAATATATGGATAATGAATACAGAACAAAGTAAAAAATATAAGAAGGTATACGTAAGAAGTCACTTTTCCTTCCATTTTTGTGCAGCTACTCAGTTCCCTTCCTCGAAAGAACAATTGTTTTAGTTCCTTTTCTTCTGTAAATTTTCTGTACATAGACAAGCATAAACATCCATCTATCAATTGACCTTATGCAGGAAAAAGGATGTGAAGCGTGAGAAGGGCCATGTCCCAGGCTTCAGTTGAGCCTCTGGGATGTGCCCCGCCAAGTGTGGGTCCTTGGCTTTGCACAGGAAAGAATTTAGGAGGGAGCCACAGTTGAGTAAAGGTAGATTTATTTAGAGAGATACATTGAAAGGCAAGAGAAAGGCCAAGAGGTGTGGGGGTTGGGTGCTCAGATTAGAATAAAAGTAGGTACACACTCCATAGACGGAGTGTGGGCTGTCTCCTAACTGGGAGAGAGAGAGACCATGAAGGGCAGTGTTGTCCATTTTTATGGGCTTTGGTAGCTTCATATGCGAGTAAGTGGAAGGACTAGTCTAACTAGCCTGGAGAAGGGGATGAGATTCCCAGGAAGTTGGCCATTTCCAACTTTTTGACCTTTTGTGGCTAGCCTTGGGACTGTCATGGCACCTGTAGGCATATTATTCACCATGCTAATATATTACAATAAGCATATAATGAAGCTCAAGGTCTACAAGAAGTTAAATCTCCCATCATCTTGAGCCTCAAGGCCTACTGGGGATTGAATCTTTCACCATTTTGATGTTAATTGCTGTAGCAGTCCTTGAATGGCTGTGCTCTGCCCCCTTCCTGTCTCAGATCTATCTACCTATCTATCTAATTTAACTTCTTATTTACTTTTCTGTCTACCTATCACCTATATATCTTGTAAAACTTTCCAAAGGCAAACTTTAAAAAGTTGTTCCAAAAATTCCATTGTATTGTTATGTTAAATTTATTTAACCAGTCCACTCCTGATGGGCACTTGATTTTTTTCCAATCTTTGGCTATGACAAACAACACTGCAGTGAATATTCATTCACATATTTCAATTATATATGTGCAAGTATATTGGTAGAATAAATTCTAGAAGTGGAATTGTTGGGTTTGCTGAATTGATCTTCACAGAGGTTATACTGATAACAGTGCTACCTGCAATGTAGACCTCATACAAAATGTATGCTGTAAGTTATAATTATTATTGTAATTTTATTGTCACAGCTCTTTTATAAAGCATGTACTATTTTTTAAAGATAAGATGAAGAAATTGTGACTTGGGCTAGTTAATGTCTTGCCCCAAACCCCTCAAGCTCCTGAGTCAGAAGCACTTCCAAATGACTTCTCTTTCTCTGAAAGATGCAAGAGAACCATAAAGTTGTGAGACTTGATGGAAGACAGAAGGCAACTCAAGGACCATCCCTGAGCTGTGATGTTTTACTATGTTAAAGAAGATTCTGTCCCTTCCTCTCTATTCCTTAAGTGTACAGAGAAAGCATATGTGAATATATATTTTATTGATGCTAAAACACAAAAAGAAAAAATGCCTGGAGATTAACTGTGGAAGATCATCTCTGCCTCCTCATCTGTAAAATGAAAGATTGGACTAAATTATCTCTGAGGGTTATATTTTAAATATAAATAGGTCAGTTAACATGATGGAGTGTGATCTTTCCACAAATTAAGCACTGAATGAAAAATTTTAAAGTTTTTTTAAAAAACACCTTCCTCTATTTTTTTGGTTTAACACAGGAAGGAATAGTGACTACACACCTTCCAGATTTGGTAAGCCATTTCATTTTTCTCTTTCTTGAAAATTCAGTGTAATTCTTTTCTGTTAGTGTCATATCTCCTCATACTAGGCAGCACATCTGAGAGGGTAATTTAGAGAGAAGAGGGTATTTGGCTGTCTGGATTGGCTGGGTATCATGGCATGCTTCCCATGATGTTGCTCTAAGTGATACACATTTATGGTGGTGGCATTTAATTGTCATGGCATGTGTGCTTTAAAAAAGCATGCTGATAATTGTATGATTAGTTCTCTTGCATATTCCAGGAAAGGGTTACAAACTGAGTTCTGCAAAATACAGCCACACTTCTACAGATTTTGCAAATACTGCTTCCATGTTCATTGTCCTATGCCCAATTTTATTTTATTTTATTTTTTCAAATTAGGGTTTAAAAATAAGTACTGGTTTTGGAAGAGAAGTGAAACTAAAGGCCAGAAATGATTCTCTTTTGCTTGGTCTTCTTAATTTTGAAACTCTATTTATGAGAAGCATTTGCAGAAAAGATTCTCAAAGCTAATCATTTCACTTTCCCTCCCTTCCAATAATGTGAAGTGAAGTAACTGTGTGGGTTTTACAGACTTAAGTTAATATTGTAGTTTTTTTTTTTTTTGACAGTAGACCCTTTTTATCTCTTTACTTGTTTGTTTATTTATTTATTTTCACAAATAAAGAATTGTTTCCTATTTAGGAAAAAAAATCAGGGGTTAAAAAAAGGTGGGTCATTTGTTTAGATTCACGAGACACTTTGCATACCTACTGTGCAAGTAAGTTTATTTTTTCTGTTGATTTAATTTCCTTAATTTTTGGACTCTGAATAAATTCAGGTCATTGAAGAAATTATAGGTGGAGACAATAAAAGTCTAAGAGTCAAATAAATAAAAGCCCAGCACACCCAGAAACCCAAATTAGAGATAAAGAGTACAAGAATAATAAGTAGAAAATATTTCCTTTTTTTCTCTTTTTCCTTATCCTTTTTGGTGTCCTTTCTGTTGCTTTATTTGAGCTTATATATATATACACACACATACATATGTATTTTCTCCTTGATCTCTCCTAAATGGGAATCTGCCTTCAGAAAGAAAGAAAGAAAAAAACTAGCAGACTTACTTCCCTAGTCTGCTGCATAGATACTTTATATGTATGGGAAGTTGCTTATCTTAAAAATATTCCATGTGCACAAAGAAACACCAATGACCTAAGCTGATCACCAGCTTCCCCTCATCTGATTCTGTTATTCTTTGTGGAATACTTAGAACTTAAGAAAAATCTGTGGATTCAGAAGGTAAGGAAGAGAAAAAATATCTGGAAAGAGGAAAAGCATGGATGATTACCCCTCAGGATGGGGCAGATAGGGGTATTGCATTAGAGAAGGCTGAGCAGGATCCTGGACTTGCGGCCCCACTGAGCTGTAAGGAGCAAACCTCTTCCTCTTTGCCTGGTGAGAAGCCAGGAGTTCTACCAGCTCCCAGCTATGAGAAGGTTACTCATCACACCAAGAACCAGAAAAACCTCCACTTGCATGAGAGAAGATAATCAACAGATGCCAACACTGAGATGACACAAATGTTGGAATTATTTGATGAGGATTTTAAAATGCCCATTCTAAAAATGCTTCGAGGAGCAATTGCAAACAGACTTGATACAAAGGAAAAAATAGAAGGTCTCAGTAGAGAAATAAAAGCTATAGAGACAAATTGAAATTTTAAAACTGAAAATTATAGTAACCAAAAACCCAAACCAAAGCAAAACAAAACAAAAAACTTATGGGAATGGCTCAACTGTAGCTTCAAGAGAACAGAAGCAAGAATTAGTGAACTTGAAGATAAAAGCAATAGAACTTACCCATCTGAGTATCAGAGAGAAAATCAATGGAAAAAATTGAATAGAGCCTCAGGTCTGCTTGAGACTACAAAAAAGATCTAACATCTGTGTTGCCAGAATCCCAGAGAAGAGAAAGAATGAAGGGCTAGAAAATTATTAGAAGAAAGAGTGGCTGAAAATCACCCAAATTTGGGAAAAGATACAAACCTAGAGATTCAAGAAGCTGAACAAAACTGAAACAGTGTAACCCAAAGAAATCTTGGCCAAGACACATCATGATCAAACTCCTGAAAACTAAAGACCAAGGAAAAAAATGTAAAAGCAGTAAGAGAGAAATGACACCTTACCTATAGGGGAAAAGAATTCAAGGACAGAGGATTTCTCAGGGACCACAGAGGCGAGAAGGAAGTGTGGTATTTTTCAAGTAGTGAGAGAAAATAATTGTCAACTCAGAATTTTATATTTTTTGAAAATATCCTCCAGGAATGAAGGAAAATAATGCCATTTTCAGATGAAGGAAAACCCGAGAGAATTTGTTGTGAGTAAGACTCCCCTAAAATAATGGCTAAAAGAAATTTTTGAATTAGAAGGGAAAGGATACAAGAAGCTACCTTAGAACATCAGGAAGGAAGAAAGGACAATGGAAAGAGTAAAAATATAGGTCAATGCAATGGATATTCCTTCTTCTCTGGAGTTTTCTAAAATATATTTGATGGTTCTCAATGTCTGACGTGGCTCTCAAAGTATGTAGAAGAAATATTTAAGACGATTACATTATGAAAGGGGAGAGCAAAGGGACTTAAAGAAACTTAAGATTTCTACATGCCAACACTGAAAGACTGTGAAAGTTACATATTTTAAAGAATGTAATACCTAGGGCAACTACCAAAAGGCTGAAAATAGAAATACACCCCCAGAACACTGTAGATAAATCAAGATAGAATGCTAAAAAAAAGGTTCAAACACAAAACAAATGAACAAAGAAAGCTACTGAAAATTATTCAAGGAACATTTGAGAAGATAAAAATTATTCACACGAGCGGAAATGGTCAGTCAGTTATTTGCTTTCTTCCTAAAATCCAGTTGAAGGATGTTGTATAGAACAAGTGAGTATTTGATCTGAAGAGGAAAATGCAATAGGCCAGTAGGGAGCTGAGGCCACTTGGAGACACAGGACCGGCTTGCAGGGAGCTGTGGGGTAGGGTGCTTAGTGAAGGTTGAATACGACACTAAGCAAAGAAGGGACTGGATCAGGGAAATTAGGAGTTGGAAAGAAGCACCAAGAGATTTAAGCCAGAAGAATTTTGCTTATTTCAATTTATTGCCTGGCATGGGCCCTTCATCCAAATTAAAAGGAAGCTTCTTTTCCATTCCTTTTTGGAGCTCTTGTATTTTCATACCTATCTTCTCCTCTCTGAACTTAAGATTCCAAGGTTTTACACATTAAATTATATAATTGGCTAGGTAGGTTATTATGGAGAGACTGTTGACCTAGCTGTCATGCAAACATCAGTTTTTTTGGCTAAATAAGTTTTGAGTTCCAAACCACAGACTTAGCACTTATCTTTTGGGTCACCTAAAAGATAAGTGGCTGGGGATACTTGGGTTCTGCTGAGAGGGATGTTCAGCACTAATGATCAGAGAAATTCTTCTCATGGAATTTGTTAGCCAGCTGCAGGCAGCTATTTCATTCATCAGATTATCATGGAAAGTTTAGCTGTAGATACTTTTCACATACAGATTTAATAGCTTCAGGGTTCTGTGATATATGAAAAGGAAAGTCAAATCTTGACCTTGGGATTCAGGGTTGGGTGGAGGTCACCCTTTGCCCTGAGTGAAGCAGATCCTTCTGTGGGCTAAAAGAAAAAAGGGAATAAGAAACACACATGCACATACACCTCTCACAAGGCCAATTATTCTTTTAAAATTACATTACCCACAAAGCATTTCTAGTTGAGTAATGTATACAATGACAGTGAACAGCTATCATTTTCTTTCTTACCCTCCCTCCCTCCCTTCCTTCTAAGAGAAAAGAGACAACACCATTTTTCCAATTGCTGCTTTAGATCTTGGGCAAAGATTGCCTTTCTGTGTAGCTCAACAAGTATTTTTTTGGACTTAAATCAGCTAAAAAAGGACTGTGGACATAATATGTCCATTTATGTTGAAATCTACTTATTTCCCAGCTATCGTTAATGATTACTGTCCCACAAACTATTTTTTTTAAGACCAAAATAAGTTTTCAGGTGACTGAGGAGCTATGTAGCAGTATGATTATTTCTTTTCTATTACAAACTGGCTTCTCTGCTTTAATTCCATAGTTTCTAGAATGAAAAGTAATAAAGTAAGAAAAAAGTTGAGCATAAAATATTATTGTTCCTTGTGGGTTTAGAGTCATTTAACAAAATGTAATTTTTAGATATATGATTACTACGAAACTCACTAAATGAATTTCTTTAGAACGTAAACAATCCTTTTGTCCTGCGTATCTGAGAAGCCCAAATATGTAATTAGTCAGCCCTGTGTAGTTTCAAAATAGGAACCTTTCAAGTTGAATGGAAGAGAGGCGTATTCTTGAATAATGGGTGTGAGTGATTTTGGTTTCTCTCAGCGTAGAACCAACCCCAGAGAAGAAGTCCCAGGGTGTACCCTTGCATTTACACTAATTAACTCCTTAGGCCCTGTTGGCTTTAGATCAAATTTGTGATTAAAAAAGGAACAGGTTATTTGGTAATCCTGTAGGATCAGATAGCTTTATGAGGGAGGCTTGGTCTTGTTCTGTACCAAATTAGCTAGAGATGAATTGTCCATCGTATTCCTCAGTATTATCGTCTTTGAAGGCTCTTGCACACTCAGGCCACAATATTAAGGAAGGGATTGGCAAGATATTGAAGTATGTACAATGGGTATTTTGTATGTGCATTTGGGATGGATAACCATTTTCATATATTTTGAGCAAGTCCATTCAATTTACAATAAATAATCACTGAAGACACTGCACAATTGAATATAGTTGACCTTTTGAGAAGTTCAGGGGTATTATTATGGGAGAGGACTATGGTAAGGGTGAGAGCTAGAATATGGAAATGCTAGGAGAACAGTTAAAGAATATGGTGAATTATCACATCATATATTAGAATTTTCACTTAAAAGACATTTATGCATTTCAAATTACACCTTTGAAGTATAAACTTTTAAAAGGCAAGATCCATTGATGGCGTTCTAATGGCTACCAAAGTGGAAGAAATGGGTCAAGAGGTTCTGTTTGTGTTCTTGGCACTGGGTCCTATACCTAGTACATTATGCATATGGAAGTATGGATTTGACTTTGCTTACTGATGTGGAATGAAGTCCTCTAAGAACTGCTAAGAGGGATTTTCTTTCCTCATGCCAGTCATTGCAATTTGCTTATAAGCAATTTTTCCTTACTCAGACCCTACCTAATAAAATGTCATGTTATAAGTATGATTTATGAATATGATTTGAGTACTTCCCAAATCAGATGAAGTGGAAGACAAGTGAATTCGTGAGTCATGAAGAAGAATTCATTTGCTATGATGCTGTGTTCTAGCCAGAGTCTTATATTTAAAATGTTGAGATAACTTCAGCAGGACTCTGACCTTCTGCTGTACCTGTTGTTATAGCCGTGGCAAGATGGCTTTAACACACGGTGGCTGCTGAGATAGCCTGAGCATAGCTGCACCTCTGCTCACCCCATACAACCTGAGCAGAGAGGAAATGCTCTGTTTCTCACACTTCACCTTCTCCTACTGGTGCAAGCAGATTTCCTTAAGTTTTAAAAAGTTAAAACTTGCTTCTTTCCCTGGGGGCAACCTCCTTGAGTGAGAAGTGTAGTTAGAAATGTGGCCATAGCATCTTGGTTGGAATGTGCTAGAAACACAACCAGGCATTTCTTTCTCTGCCTTACATAGGACTAGGTATTCATTTAGCCTTTTAAAATAAAACCACAACGTGGTATTTGATTTTTTTAACCATTACAATATTCAGTAAATAAAATGATGAAAATATAATATACTTGAAGCAGCATTAACCTTTTAATTTTCAGTAGTAGTGGAATTTGTTTTATAGTCACTAGCGTATACAAAGAAATGGTTTGGACAAAGATATTTTGCCCAAGACTCAGTCAAAAACCTGATAATTGGTGAAAAATTAACTAAGGTGTTGGTGCATGTCTCATTTAGAATAAATAAAAGAACTGGAAAAAATTTAATGTAATTAAGCTGATTAACATGTTGTGTCACCCTCCTTTAAGTTAAAACCATTTGCTCAAAGAAAGGAAATATTACCCTGTGAAGAGCATAGGCTTTAATAAATATTTATTGAACTGTCATGTCCTGTTTGATAAGAGTTTCTCTCTACCATGATCAGCATTTTAAAGACTCTACTGGCAGCAGAATCATTTTGCATCAGAAATGTAGCAGGTGAATTGTAATTGTACAGTCAACTTTGGAATCAGTTCAATAGGACTATCCCCCATGTTTATCCAACTGCAAGTAATGTCAAGAGGTGAGATGTTTGATGAAGGGAGTATGATTTCTCATCTATGAAATGCTATTCTCATTTGTTCCTTTGGGGACTGTAGCTGTCAAAAGGAAAAAAAAAATAGACAAGCTGAAAAAAAGAAAATCTTTATCCAAAGGGAACTACAGAAATGTCTGTTTAGCTCAGGTTTTAAAGAAAATTTTATAAATCTTGGTTAAAAAATATGAGCGCTTTTTCCTTTTTTAGTCAACCACATTCAGTAAAACATACTGTTGGAGTGGTCACCAGGCATTCTATGATTAACAAGTCTGTATTGATCACTCCTTATGAGTGCAGTGGACTGAGAGCTTTCGGATAGTCACATTTCATGGAAAACCATCGACTCCTACATTCTTCCTGTCTCCCATCTACAGATTTAGTCCTGCTAGTAGCCCCAGAGAGCTTCTTGCCAGCTCTCCTAGCTTTCCAGTTCTCAAAGAATATTTTGGAGTGTTCTCTCACAGGTAAAATATTTTAGTTTTACAAAAATTTGTGCTTCTTAGATGACACTATATTGACAAAGTAAAAAAATAAAAGTCTGAAAATTTTATATAGTTAGCTCACGTAGTTTCACAATTAGCCAGAATTAAATGCACTTTGTATATGAGCTATAATTAATATACAGTGATGTTGAAAGAGCACTGTTTTAATATCTAATGTAAAAAATGGATTCAGTACTTGGATTCATTTGGAAAGCAGAGGTCTACCTAATTGTTTATAAATAACTATTTTAAAAACATTTTTATTAATAATGTAAAAGACCACCTAGGCTAGTGTCTATTTATCTGGAGAACTTCTTGACAGTTGATTATAAACACATATTTAACAAACAAATCAATCCCATAGATTAGAATTGAACTATTAAGGGGTCTTTTATTTTAATCATTCCCCACTAATAATAGAAAGTCTTTATACTTTCACTTTAATTCTTTGTTTGCTGCAGTTTCAAAGATAGCTATGCTGGCAATGATGGTGAAGTTTTTAACTGATTTCTGTTTGGTTCAAAGAGCAATACTACAGTAATTTTGTTTTGGAATTGTGTGTGTGTTTGTATTTATGTGTGTGTATGTGAGAGAGAGAGAGAAATATGAAGCTGTTTCTATCGGTTGCTGTTTGAATAGCACTTTATTCTAGCAATCAGTACTGACAGAGTTAAAAAAAAACACACACAAATCATAGAATGCCAAAGGAGGAAGAAATGTTTCTTATTTTTATGAATAAGTACTGCAACAACATAGAACTACTAAGTAGTTAACAGAGATGGTTTCTTATTTGTATCTCTAAGACTACCTAGGTGCTTTAGTAATACATATTATAGCCATATAATGGGGTGTCCTCAGTCTCCAGAGCTCATTCCTCAATTTTTTTTGTAACTGAATAAGCTGTAAGTATTAAACATACTTTAAAATAGTGAAATAAAAGACTACCACTAAATGGTTTTTATGGTGAGTAAGGTGTGCCCCTCAACAAATTTATTCATTGAATGAGGCCACTCAGTAAGCCTGATCCTTTTAATGGATGATCCATTCCTGAGAGAAAAGTGGGCACTTCTGTAAGCTGTGGTAATTTTTTAAGTTTATGAACAAGCCTTGTTTAGGGTAATGAAGCAGGATTCCATGAACAAAATGAACACAACTTCAGAACACCTTCTTGTGGAGACTCTCTACAAGAGACAAATGACCAAGCATACTAAAGATTTTTTATCCCTTCCCTTTGGGAGAGTACCCTAGGGAACAAATATCAGAAATACTAAGGCTGTATCTACTCGTTCTACTGTCAACCTCCAAGGGCTGACTTTTGAAAAGTAATGCTTAGTATAGCAGTGAATTCTATATCAGCCTTATAATTGGGAAAAGCTTCTAAGAAAGATGGGATTGGAGGTGTAAGGCTTATACCTTATTGCTGGAAAAGCACGGTATTAGGCTGATGAGGGTAAAATAACTCTGCAGGGCATGGGGTTGAGGAGAGTTGAGAACTAATAGATTAACAACTAACTTCCTGACAGAGTTTGAAGGATTATATAGAAAGTATGGAACCCAGCTGTTCTATACTTAATGAAGGCCAGACAAGAAGGAATGAACTGAACTTGAAGTAAGAATTGACAAAGGAGGTTCTTCAGTACTGGAAACTCCTATGAAAGGAGGGTCTGTCCTTGTCCCTTCAGACACACATACATGCTCAGCTGTTATTCTCAGTTGACGGAGACCAGGCTGCAAGACCTTTTGAGGCCCTTCACAGTTTTATAGAAATTTGAAAACTAACGGAATTGAATTATGTGACTCTGAGAACAAAAAATTCTGGCAAATTATTCTGCCTTTCCAAACCCAAGGTCTTAAAGTCCTTTCAAAATAGTCAGGATATGCAAGTATCACTGGAAAGATAGTCTTCAGAGGCCTGTTACTTTCCTCTATTGTGAGCCAAATACTGAGTTTACAGCTCATCGGCAGACATCTGGTCATTTGCAATTAAGAGCAACAATTCACTCATCCATTCTTTCATTCATTTTTTTTTAAACATTTTTGGAGTGACTAAGTGATAGATAGTCTGACTAATTTCAGTAAAGAAAAGAATAACTAAAAATTTCCAAGTATGTGCAATTATGTATATACAGATATAATAAAGTAAGATCATTGCCCTCATTTGTACACAGCTGAGCTCTCCATCTCAGTTAATATACATAAGCCTGGAAAGAAATGGATAAGCATTTTGAATTCTATTATATAGAGAGTTTTGTATTCTAATTTGTTAACGTTTTTTAAAGCATTGTCTGTTTCAGCAAACTGACATTGAAAATAAGATTTTTACTCGGTGGATACTAATTAGTGCTTTTCTCCATGGTAGAAATTAAGTTACTTTCATTTTTTCACTGCAATGTATGGTCCTTAGAATAGAAACTTAGAAGGAGAGTTACTAAGCCAAAGGGTAAGAACATTTTTAATGCTTGTAATGCCACCAGATTGCTATCCAGAAATTCCATCCGAAGTGTATGAATATCTTTTTCATTGTACTGTAACCAGTATTGACTGTTAACAGTGCTCAAGGTTTGGAATATCATTAAATGGTTTCTGATTAGAATAGGACTGAGGAGATTATTCATATGTAGACATGTTATTGTGGGCATATGGGACTACCTCCCAAGCTCTTAAACTAAATAAATTATTTAAAAAATGCCTTTGAAGTGGGGAGGGTATAGCTCAAGTGGTAGAGTGCATACTTAGCATGTAGAAGGTCCTGGATTCAATCCCCAGTACCTCCTCTAAAAATAAAGAAATAAATCCAATTACCTCCCTCCTCCCCCCACCAAAATAAAAGTTAATAATTAAATACTACAACAATAAACAAATAAAATATTAAAAAATGCTTTTGATTTCACTCACATTCATTCACTAATTTGACAAATATTACCTTTGTATTTGATAAGCTCCTTCTATGTGCCAGGCTGTGACCTCTATTGAAACAATTGGTGGTAAAATTTTCATGTTCAGGTCACTGTAATGTCTTAAGCTAGTTAACTGCATCAGCTTTTCTCATGTTCTCCCTGGATCCAGTGTTTCCTTTTCACTTTACCACTATGATGGTTAATTCTATGTGTCAACTTGACTCAGCCATAGGATGCCCAGAGATTTGGTCAAATATAATTCTGGTGTTTCTGTGAGGGTGTTTTTGGATGAGCTTAACATTTAAATCAGTAGAGTAAGTAGAGAGGATGGCTCTTCCTAGGTGGGTCAGCCTCATCCAATCAGCTGAAGGCGTGATCAGAACAAGTGAGGCTGAGGCTCCTCTCCCCCTGCCTCCAAATGAGAGAGAATTTCTCTGGCCTAACTGCCTTTGGCCTGGAACGGCAGCCCTGGCTCTCCTGGGCCTCAGGCTCCTGAACATGAACTAGAACTACATCACCAGCTTTCCTGGGTCTCCAGTTTGCAGGCAACAGATTGTGGGACTTCTCAGACTCAGTAATCCCATGAGCCAAGTCCTTATGATAAATCTGTCTCTGTCTCTGTCTTTCTCTGTTCCTCTGTCTTTATTTGTCTTTGTTTCTCTATCTAAGAGACATATATGTTTATATCTATATCCTATTGGTTCTGTTTCTCTGGAGAACCCTGACTAATACAACTACTATAGCTAGAGTGATCTCTGCAAAAATCTAGTAATTCTGCTTTCTCTCGAAATTATTTAGTGAGTTCCCACTGCTTTGCAGTAAACCTCAGACTACTTAACATCTTCATGAGTTAGCCCTTGTTTTCCTCTCCAGTCTCACTTCTTTACACACCTCCCTCATTTCCTACAGTCTCTCCGTATTGTCATATTTCTATTTCCTTGAACTCTCCTGGCTTTGTCTCCACTCTGGGCCATCTCTTACGCTGTTCCAGCTTTAGTCACTCTCACTGTCTTTCCTTTGTCTCATTTCTGTCCATCCTATAGTTCTCAGCTTAGATAGAATGTCTTTTAGGAATCTCTTTAAATCCCTTAACTCTAATGAAGGTGCCCCAGCCACTTGCCCCAGGACACTTACTTTATACCATAGTTAGTTGCCTATTTCCTTAACTGACATTCCCATTGGTCTGTGAAGTCTGGAATGTTCCTGCCATTTTTACCCTGGAACCCAGCTTCTAACACAGCGACTGAAGGCTCTTAATGGGCACGTTGAATAAATGACGTGAGATTTTTAGGGTTTCCTTCATTTGCTATATGAAATTTTGAGGTTGCAAATCAATTACTTTTTACTCAATAAAGCTGCTAACACTTTTAATAGACATGTCATGCCACTGACACTGCTCATAATATTAGACAAACGTAATTCCAGAAAATCAGCCCTCCGTCTAGTAGGTGGATTGTTTAGGTACAGTCATCCAGTACATTTGGCCTTACCAGTGATTCTTTTCCTATAACCATGGTCTGTATCAGTGATTCTCAACTGGGGACAGTTTTACACCCCCAGGGGACATTTGGCAATATTTGGAGACATTTTGATTGTCACGACTTCGGGCTGGACTTGGGGATGCTTCTGTTTTCTAGTGGCTAGAGGCCAGGGTTCCTGCTCACTAGTCAACGTTGCACCTTGCAGCCCGCACAGCAAAGACTTACCAGGCTCAAAATACCTATGGGGCTGAGGTTGAAAGGCCCTAGTCTATACCAAACCAGAGAAAGTTCCTGAAGAGCGAGCTGTCTCGTGTGATGGTCGTGCTTAGTTGCTTGATGCCTGTGTTCTTCTCTGACTGTTGCATATTACCTGACCATTAAAGGAACAACCAAACAAGGGAACCGGGCAGCCAAATGATACACAGTATTATTGCATGGGAGCTGTTTTGGTGCTGTATTTTAACTCATTAACATTTAAAAATTGTTATGCAGCAGAAAAATAATTATGTCCTTTTAATGTTGAAACAGAATCCATTTTTCCAAGCATACTTTTTTTTAAGGGCATATTGCTTAAACACCAACTGTTTTACAAGCTCAGTAATCACATTGCTGTTGAGTTTATTGTGTTTTGCTAGGACGCACTTTACAATGTGGAAAATGCATTTTAAAGTTATTCTTCTGGGTGCAGTTACGGAAAAGAACAAAGGTATGCTTAACTTTTATAAGTGAAGTTAGCTGCATAGTGACCCCCTCTGGCAGATGAAAGGTGCAGTGGTTTCTCCAGGTGGTTTCTAGAAAGTTCAGTGTCTGAGTTTTTGACCTTCAGTGGAAGGAATGAGGAAACTAAGGCAACAAAACTGAGAAAATTGAAGGGGCTCTGAAAACTTCAGTCTCTTTCAGGAGAATCATTTATTCTGTTCATGATCAGTAGTTCTTTTGTGGTCCTTCAGTATCCACTCCCATCACCCTTTAAAACGTCAGCTCTTGACCTGGTTTCATGGACCTGCATATCCACATGTAGAATTTCAGAGGGTTTCTGAATCACTGGAAATGTAGACAAGATTGTTCTGTATGCGAATATAAGAATTTTTCGATTAGAGGGGTTCACAGCTTCATCAGAATTTTGCAAGGATCGTGACTGCAAAAAGTTTGAGACGGTTCTTTAGGAAATGCATGTGTCCTTGTCAGGTTTTTGACGTTTACGTGACTTTAGTAGTTGGTGTAGTGTGATTAACAGGGAGCTGCTTAACCTCTGGTGGGGTCCCTTGCAACAGTCTGCTTTGTAGACCTGGTGTGGGGTGCCTGGGACATAAAGTTTGCTTTGCCCTTTCATTCTTAAGCTACACAAATGGGCCCTGAGGGTCATAATCTCTACACTGAGAGATGACATTCAGATTTTCACTTTCTCTTGTTTGCCAAAAATGAGTTGTAACTCTTGATTCATCTGACTCTGCCTTTGTTTGATTTTTTTTAGCCTTAAAATAACCTCATTTAAATTACACATATCTTTTTTTATATGGGGTATAATGTAGTTTGGGGATAAATATGAGGGAAATTTGTACATAATAAAAAGGATAACAGTGCAGCTTCATGTGTCTTCTCTCCGTGAGGGAATGCAGGTCTGGTCTTGATTACCTTGAAGGCTCACTTATATGCTCTTTAAAGGATTAAAGCTGGTCTCTTTCCAGGGGCACTGCCATCTCTATCTGTCATCAGCCTGTAGGTGGAACCGAGGGGGAGGGCAACAGTAGCTCTTGCAGTTTACTTTGGAAACATGCAAATTTGCTTTCTCCCATGACAAAATTATGCAAGAGCCGGACACACGCTAATCCTCAATTTCCCCTTCTTTAGAAGTTGCCAGTTGTGCCTGACTCTCTATTCTTGTGCAGTTTGAGCAGTGCAGTTCTCTAGACTGCTTTCGATGGGGGTTGGGCAAGGCAGAAGGGACTGCTATGTTATTAATATAATGTTTTCCTACCCTCGACATTTCTGTGTTCTTGAGAGAGGATTATGTGATTTAAGTTTGTATAGTCACAATTCAGTGAGGACTCCTAGACTCATAAATAGGTAAACTCCGATCATCAGAATAATAAAAGGTGTCAACCTTATTTTAAAACAAACTGACTATGGAAAGGCCCTAAATAAATCTATTTTGAAATGGATGCATTCTACTATGAGACGTATTCATTGTGGATTGGAAGTACTTATTCAGTGCTATGCTCAGAGAATTTTTTCTTTATATTAGTTCCTGATTGTAAATCATGGATTTATAATGTTTAATCTATGCAGAAATTGATGAATATAAATCTTAAATGATCGTATTAGTATAGCACTATATTTTCCTCAATCTCTTATTAAGGAAATTTCTTCTGAGGATATTGGAAGATCAAATACCATGTCATATAACGGTCTAACATGAAACTGAGAGTTAAATGTGGATCATCAGTATGACAACTCTGATGCAATCTTTCTTTTTAACTTAAGTGTCTTCAAAAAAAAAATCTTAAAACTTTTTTGCTTATAGGGGCCATGGTTCAGAATATGTTATGTCTTGGGTAAACTATGAGGAGACCCTTGTGTTTAAAAATGACTTTAGCTTAGGAGAACGGTGGAGCTCTGGAGATAACTCAATCCAACTTTTGCAGGTGTGGAAGCATTCATTTGGGAGCAAAGCTAATTAGGGTTTTAGCTGCATCAGCATTAGGTAACAGGTACTAAGCTCCAACGTCATCCTGGTTGCTCTACTGGGCATCGCACCAAGTTGGTTAAACAAACACAACGGCAGCCACGTCCAATTATCTACTTAAGGTCAGAACATGCCCTTTTGACATAATTTACATCAGTGAAAGTAGTATACCAATAACTGTTAAAATGTTGTAACAAAGAATATACTCTTTCAAATTGTATTATTCTTAAGCTACACCAATCTAAGGAATCTTCTCTTCTTTAATGTTTTAATTTCAAAAAATTCTTTAAGTATTTATTGAGTGCTCACTCTTTCTCTCTGTCTACATACTACATAGACCATGTAGCATGTGAAATTTGCTCTCTCACAACTTACAAAGTAGTTGGGGGGATAAAATATACACCATGAAAAACTAGATAAAGAAGCATGTTACTGTACTATTTAAGATAATAGTTTTTAAGATGACAATGCAAAAAATGTGACAAAGTAAGACATGTTTAATTGCGATAGGTTTCAGGGACAGAGAGAGTGCACTTCAGGCAACGGTGGAGATTTTATTGGCGTGAGGAAGCAGGATTTAAGTTTTCGTTTGAAGAGTGTGTGGGCTCTCAATAGGTGAAGTAGAGAAGAGAGGCCTTTCTATTTTAGAACAGCTCAAAAAAATGACATTGTGCTGTGTGGTTGGAGGACAGTGAAGAAAGGAGTTCAATTGTGGTGATAAATTTGTGAAGCTAATTCAGCCCAAGTAGGTTGGATTCTGACTATCGATGACTTTGAATGACAAACTAAGGAGTTTGCATTTAGCTTCTATTCAATTCGGAGCCACTGAGGATTATTCAAATTTCCTATGCCTCCTTGTGTTCTTTCGGTAACCTTATGCATGTCAATGTCTCCTTCTGGTATTGGAATGTAGGCCCAGAGAATGTACAAAAATCGCTCCGTTAAATGAAGTTAGGATTCCATGTCAGCAAGAAACAACAATGAAATTACTTTTTCCTAAGCTAAAACAACTGATAGCATATCCTTCCCAGGAATGAGCCAGCCATGGGTATGCTGTTCTCCAGCAATCGTTGTCTAAACACACCACTCCATTCACCAAGGTCTCTTGTATACACAGTGCTGGTTGAGATGTTTGTTTTAACCCACAGATAGCTGCACATTACACCTGCCATCAATCACCAGTTCTAGGTGTGTCTCTTAATTACCATTTAAAGGTCTTCTGAAAGTGACTTACATATATTCTGGCTCTCTTTTTTTCACAGGTGAAAATCCTTGTTCACAGCTAGAAAAGGATGCTGACTATGGACTATTACATTCTTTTTAAAGTTGTCTCCCCATTAGAAAGAGTCAAGAATTGTCAGTGTTGCTCAGGATTACAATTCCATTTGTAAGGGCTTGGCAATAGATCTCTTTAAGACAGGAGAAGCTGTGCTTTTCTAATGGCAGGGACCAGATGATTTCATTACCCAGTGTCTAATTTTTCAAAAACAAGAAGGCAGGTCCTACAGATTATAATCTGATGACTATGAGGTTACTTCTAAGCAAAATTCTAGAATGATTTATTCAACTATATATTTTTTGTGTTTAGATCAACCCTTGATCACCTTCAACTAATTTACTAGAAATATCTTATCTCAAACTGAACTTGTAGCCTGTTTTCCTTTATTCAAGTCTTCTTTTCTATGATCTATTTATTTACTTAACAGATATTTAGTAAGTCCAACTCAATAGCAGGCACAATACTAAGATGCACACACACACATATATATATATATTTGTATATACCTTGATGCACAAAAGGCATGGCTCCTACCCCAATTGAATTTATGTTCACTAGGAGCAATGCACTCAAACAAAACTGAAAACAAACAATACAGCACCCTGCAGAAGTAAACACATGACATAAAAAATAATTTAAAATGCCAATATATCTATGAAGGAACCAAAAAAGAGATAAAGGTTAATAGAGACCTATAGGTGTTGGTGCTCAAGATCTTTTATATATTGAAAGCCATATGTTATTTAACTTCCTTATTAGGGTATACTGATTTGTGGTAAATGGACTCAAAATGTCTTAGGCTTAACACAGTAGAAATTGGCATCCGCTCTACTAACGGGCCGGGGCAGTATTCAGGCTGGCAGGGTAACTCTGCTCTATGCAGCTACTCAGAGGCCCCTGGCTTGTTCAACACCATAGCTCTGTCGTACCCTGGAATGGAGTTTCTCAACCTTGACACTATTTGTCTTGTGTGTTGAAGGATGTTTAGTAGTATCCTTGATCTCTAACCACTAGAAACCAGTAGCACTTTCCCTGTCCTACCTTGAGACAATCAAAAATGTCTCTAGCCATTGCTAGATATCCTTGAGTGGACAAAATATTCATTGCTCTGGGCCTCACTGTCATTTGTCCTTTGCAGGCGAAGTGAAAGACAGCAAAGAAGAGGCATAGCCATTCTCTTTCAAGCTCAGGTCTGGAAATGAGAGGTATCCCTTCCACTCATATTCCTTTAATAGAAAGGCCTAAGTCATGTAGCCACATCTAACTCAAGGGGAGCTGGGAAATCAGATCTAATCACACGCCCAGCTACAGTCTTGTTCTTACGGAAGGGAAAACCCCCAGATTTTGATGGACCAATAGTGGCCTCTGCCACACATTTCAAGGAATTGAAAACTATAATTTTCTTATAGTTTGAGAATCAGTGAACTCTCGTGGTCAGCTTGTTGTACCTGTGGAATATTTGTGTTATACGTGGTGAAGGAACGGCTTTGTCCTTGGATCAGCTTCTGCTCCTGTTTTCTTCCCAGTGTTTAGTTCAGAGTCAGCTGTAGGCTATGGGCCTAGTGAAAGTCACTGCAATCCCGAGAAAGCTCTCAAAAGCCTGTACTGAGGCACTTTCACATTGATTACAGTTTTACTTTGAATATGTCTGGTTTTAACTACTGCATTTTAAAGGTACATGGAGAAAACACTACTAGCCTAGAGGAAAACAACAAGAACTATTACAGAAAAAAGCAGATGAAAGGTCTTTGGGTATTGAGATGGTAAATATCTTTGGCTATATAAAGGGGTTGTATGTTTTTTAAAGGTGAAGCTGTAAAATTATTTCCCATGGAAAACTAAAGTGTAACACTTACACAACTATTAGAGTGGATGCATTTTTTTATTAAGTGTGAATTAAGAATTTAAATATTGTGGCAATACAAAGTAGAGGGATGTTCTTGAAGAGAGAAAGCAAGCAGAAGAGAAGAGGAAAAAGAAGGAAGAGGAGGAGCAGGAGTGTCTCCTTAATGGTATGTTCAGCTATTCATGCAGGCAGGACTGAGTCAGACAGATTACTCTTCAGTCCTCCCTTCTGCCTTCCCAGTATGAATACAGCCCACATATTGACTTGAACCTGAGTTAAGTGAACATCTTCATTCTGGCCCTTGTGATCATTCCAGAAAGTTGATTCCTTTGAGAGAAGAGGTGTTGGATAGCCCTGGCTATCCTGAGGGATTTAGTGTAGTTCCTGCTCTTTTCAGTGAGATTACTTGGAACTAGGCTTCTTATTCCTGTCCAGAAATGATTTTTTTTTTGCATTAATGAAATCTTGTCATTCTGGGTATTTTTGTCAGGTAGTTATAGAACACACTTTTAGTTAAACAGTGGGTGTATTTTTAATATTAAAGACTTACACTCTGACTAAAATGATTTCATTGTACATTTCCAAGGAAAGGCTTCGTATCACACATGTTCGTATAATCATGTGCCGGAACTTCAAAATCCACCTCCATTCCATTTTTAACTTAATATGTTCTCTTTGGCAAAATGTGTGGGCTAGAAGCCTACTTCCCAGATCTGCTCTTTCATATGGAACTAAGATTCTTATTAAGAAACTGTCCTACAGACCCACCATTGGAAAACATCCCTCTTTAGGGCGTAACTTGGCACTTACAGGCTCATGCAGAGCAACAGGATGTGACAATTTAGGACAAAAAACAAAGGTATATATTGTACTACAATAGAGTTTGACATGCTAGAAGCAATTTGAAGGAGCCAAATGTAATTTGCCAAGGCACTTGTCCTGTAAGGAGTCGGCACTGATTTTCCTGATACACTGGTAAAATGTTTAACTCAAGCAAGAAATGAAGACTTAATTTTTTTCTTTATTTTTAAAAGGTAGCAACTGGTTAGAATTTTTGATTGCTTAATTTGTAGAAGAATGGACACAGGGTAGTCCATAGTTGCAGAGAATACATTTCAGTGGGTTAGCTTTTTACCCAGGATATTAATTATGCAATGATTCTGAAAGCAAACCAGGATCTTAATGAAGAAAGGAAGCACATGGGAAAAATGTCTTCCTAATGGTGGGAGTATATGAAAGAGTACACCGTTAAAATGATTGTTTATAACATCCTTATTTCCCACAGTGCATGTTCCAAACTTGCTCACTTATTTCAAGACCTCAGCCTATGTTCTCTGTATTCCCCAGCTCTGTTTCCTCTGCAGTTTACCTTAGACATTCCACCTCAAGCTCCTTCAATTTTACACCCTTGAAATTCATCTTATTCTTTCCTCCTGCTCTTTCTTGGTTCTGAGGAACAAGTGTTCTCCCCTTCCCTCCTTTATTTGTAACTTCAATGTCGTATTTCATACATCTTCCAGGACACTGGTACCTTTAACTTCATTTTTCAGTGGTCTTGGACTTTTTTTCTCATTCCCTTCTTGAAATTTGCAATCTCCATTACCCCATCACTCAATAATTCTTTAGTCTTTGGCAAATAAAGTTCTATATGGTAGCATCCCAGTTTTTTCACACACCTGCAAGCCATTCTGTTTCATATATTTTCCTCTTCCAATCTTGCAAAAGTAGGTGTTTTCCAAGGTTCAGTCCTTGATCATCATCGGTCTCCCGGATTCTTCATACTGGCAATATCAGGGACACTCAACTCTTATCTCAAGGTGGATAATTAGTGATGATGTTATTGCCACACTATATTTTACTGGAGTTCTACTCCATGCTGTCAACTGCCTGCTGCAAATCTCTAAAGGCAGCATGTTCTAAACAAAAACACAATTTCTTCTCTAACCACTTCCCCAGACTTTCTCATATTCCTGACTCCCTCAGTTTCTGCTAAATTCTTGCTAAGTTCTCAACAGTTTCCTTTCACTGCCTCTCTCTCATCACTCTCTTCACCTCTTGGTGCATTCTTAATTAAAATTGGTACTATTTTACTCATTTTCTAAATAATCTTTCTGCCTTCTGTATTCTTTTCCTTCCAATTTATTATTTTTTTTACTCTCATCAAATTAGATCCCTAAATTATTGTTTTACTTAAAAGTTTTGATGGACCGTTGTTACGCACTGAGTGTAATTGAAAACTCCTTAGTTTGGCATTGAAGTTGTCCTTTCTCTCTCTCTTTTTTTGTAACTGAGTTATAGTCAGTTTATAATGTTGTGTCAATTTCTTAAAGTTGTCCTTTCTTGCTGCAGTGGGAGATAATAATACTTCCTGAATGTCCTTAGGAGATTAACTGACCCACCATGAAATCAGGAAAACAAAAAGAGTTGACTGGGACTACATGTTCCCCTCACTTATGTGCCATGGTTGTCATAATTCTGCTTTGAAATACTTTATTAAAACCATCGGTTATAGAATTTCATTTGGAATTGATGTCAGTTTGGTAGCGATCATCATTGTTTATCAGTTTAGACTGACAAGTTTTCTTATTATTTGCCCTCAATCACAGTTGTCCTTTGTTGCTAGAGTTAACTATTTAAATTCCTTTTGAAGTATAAAAGCAAAATATTCTTTGCTCTAGTAGGATGGTTGTCTTCATTTGAAATGAAAACCACAGCTGAAATGATAATTGTCTTTCCAGGAGTATTAACAATGATGAAAGTAATATATGATATTCAGATTATAATCAGATAATTTTTCTACCAGTTAGAATAAATTATGGTTTTGGTAACTGCCATACCAGTTTTTAAAAATCCATTAATCCAAAAACTCAAAAGCATTTATAGACACATACAACCTTCATTCCCTGCTTACTTAGGAAACAGGTGCTTATGGAGGTCATTTAGAAAAGACAACAATCATCGTCACTTCAACAGCTTTCGCATGCTCTTACCCACTAAATTTCCTAACCAGACAAAACTAGAGCTATAACCTGGAAAGGAATCCCTTTCTAAATCATTTTATATGAAGTATTTAATTCACTATGCTTTTTGGTAAATGGGTTGGAATATATGCCTCAAACTGTCACTTCTTGAAAATGTACTTGCCCCAGAGATGATTGCTGATGTCACGGTTAGGAGTCCACATCCTGGGAGAGGTTTACAGTTGAAGCAGAGGTGTATCTGATTCAGCCTTGAGGCAGAAAAACTGGACAAAGCAGTTTTTTCCCCCTTCCTTTTGTAGAGTGTGTGATCTGCGCAACAGCTTTGGCTTGGCAAATAGGGAAGTGTCAGTGCTAAATCAGCTTCAGCCTGTGTTTCCCAACCCAAATCCAAGGCCATTTTACTTCAAGTGGAATACACACACAGAGCAAACATTCTCAAGGTCAGTATACGTGTTCTTTGTTTTTCCACTGTGAGAATCATCCTTCTTGTTCAGAAAGAGGCATAGCACTCATTCATGCTTCAGAACAGTAAACTCCATGGGAAAAAAAAAAAATGTTCAAAGAACCACTCCTTTTTTAAAGAGAAGATGTTATGCAATCAGTGTTTCTGGAACAATCAAATACGGGGGGTGGCAGCCCAGGTTTACCTTCCTGAGCACATGGTTGGCAGTCTATTTGTGGGATGGCCAGATTTCTATGGCATAAGGAATTGAACAATTGAAGCAAGTAACTATATAATTCAAGCAATATTCCATGACTTTCTTTCAATTATAGTGTTTCAAGCAGTGGTACGGTTGAGGATTGAGTCATTTGGATTTTTCCTTCCTTTTCTATTTTCTTTTGGTGGAACAAGTAGCAGTTAAATGATGTGCTTTTTTTGGGTGTGTGTATATATACGTATTGATAGTATTGCTCCTATGATTATATTGCAGTTCAGCACAGCTTGTTTTTGTGTAAACAAGATTCAGCAATGTGATAAAGAAGACTTGAATTGTCCCCCTGCCTGTTTTGTAATGGAGGTTCCTTTCCCTCTATCTTATGCTATTAAAGACAGATTCATGGTTACAAATGGATAGGTCTTTTACAGGCACAGGCTCAGTAATACCTCTGGGTCCTTCTCCACTTCTCAGTAATGAAGGCTGTCTTATTCTTTCCTTTCAGGTTGTGACACTTCACATCCCTTACCTTTCCCCTCCTTAGTTTTATGTAAATTGTGTGAGGATAATGGAATGAAATGGTTTCCATGGAGCTGAACAAATATAGGTCATAGTGTAAGGAACTCTTCCTCTCTTGAAGTACACAGGTGAATTTGCATATAATTTTAATTATTCAGTTTTATAAGTAGGACTGAAACCGTGAACAAAGTTGAGTTTCTTGTGAAGTAGACCTTCACTTTCCCTAATAAAATATGTATATATAGATATAATAAAAACTCAAGCTGCACAAAACAGTAGAACTTAGTAGAGAGAAAAATCAGATAGGAAATCTCTTTTTTAAAAAATATATTCTATTACCTACTAGCTGAATGACTTTTTGGTGCATCAGCTTTAAGTCTCTTAACGCACTTGTCTTTTTAAGCCTTCCTTATGTCTAGACTACTTTCCTTTATTTATATATTAATTCATTCATGCAATAAATATATGGACTTTGGATCTAGATAGTCCTGGAGCTGAATCCTAGTTGCATTCCATACTAGCTTGCATTTGGGAAAGTTAGTGAACCTTGCTGAATATGAATTTCTTCATGGGTGAAGATGGGATGATTATGCTACCTTTACAAGGTTTCTGTGATGTGGAAGGATATATGTAATAAATGACTTGATCCAAGGCCTGGCTCATGATAGGTGCCAGAGTGGCCATTAGAAGGCAACTTGCAGACCTCCAGTTATAGGGAGCATGACCGAACAAGAACATCAACTTCTGTGATTTGAAATCCACCAGAACATTGGCAATGAAGCCATGTGTAGGCTGCGTCTAGCCAGTGATTGGGTGTATCAGTGAGAATAAGGAAGGCTCATTCCTGGAAGACAAGGTCCTCTTTAGCATGATTGCTTTGGCTCAAGGATACCATCATGGCTTTGACCTTGCTGAGCCTTCCTTTCACAGCAGGGCAGTGTAGGACACTTCCACCCAACCTTGCTTCCTTCTCTTTCACTTGCACTGTGGTATGAAGGCTCTCCTGGCCTCTTCTGGCTCCCTCCTCATGTTCTGTCACAGATGTTTCTCTGAATAAAATCCTTGCATCTTGATGTCTGCTTCTTGGAGGACCCACACTAATACAAATGCTCATTAATGATAGTTTTTTCAAAGATTGTTTTTATTACCTAGTATGTGCAAAGCATTTTCTTGGGCTCAGGGCAGGATACAAAGCTGAATTAAACATATTTCATCATTTCAAAGAAGTGGGAGAATGATACAGACACATGGTTTCTTAAGGCTAAAAGATACAACATTGAAAACTTTTACCCCTTTGATGAAAAGTGCCATAAAAATTAATGATGGACAAAATAAAATTAAAGGGCACCTTTTAAAATAATGTCATTTAGAAATGTGACACGAGTGCATTTCTACTTTCCTAATATAAATATACTCTAGCATAATTCCTCAGGCAAATGTTTGTGAAAGAAATTTTCAATGAGGGATTTACAATATGGGCTTAATTTACTCTAAAATATGCTATGTATTTTGATAATCATAGTTCTATCAGAACTATGAGAAGGTTGGTAGTGGAAAGAGAAAGAGGCTTGGATTAAACTGACTTCTCCTATTTACTGTGACCTTGGGTCCCCTATAGGATCCTTATATTTCTTTTTTTTTTTAAATTGAAATACAGTCAGTTACAGTGTGTCAATTTCTAGTGTACAGCACAATGTCCCAGTCATGCATAGACATACATATATTCATTTTCGTATTCTTTTTCATTATAGGTTATTGCAAGATATTGAATATAGTTGCCTGTGCTATACAGAAGAAACTTGTTTTTTAAAAATGTATTTTTATATATAGTAGTTAACATTTACAAATATCAAACTTCCAAGTTTATCCCTTCCCACCCCCTTTCCCAGGTAACCATAAGATTGTTTACTATGTCTGCGAGTCTGTTTCTGTTTTGTAGATGAGTTCATAGTGTCCTTTTTTCTTCTTTTTTTTTTAGATTCCACGTATGAGTGGTATCATATGGTATTTTTCTTTCTCTTTTGGCTTACTTCACTTAGAATGACAATCTCTTGTACAATGGAATACTATTCAGTCATACAAAAGAATAAAATAATGCCATTTGCAGCAACATGGATGGGCCTAGGGGTCCTTATGTTTCTTATTTGTCAAGATGAGTTTGAACTAGGTGAACTAGATGAACAAAAAGACCCATACTCTGAACTTCTGAATTCAATAGTTCCTTCTGATAGATTGATAGGGTGATGATTAAGATATCAAGATATCTCATTTTGAGGGGGAGGTGGGTATAGCTCAGTGGTAGAGTGCATGCTTAGGATGTACAAGTCTTGGGTTCAATCCCCAATACCTCCATTAAAAAATAAAAAAAACCCCATTTTATTAAAGCTTCCATAACTGATTTGAGCATCCCCATTGCTAAACTTTGGAGAGGAGTTTCTGGAAGGAAAATCATCTTTCCTCTTCCTCTGCTTACTGGCTCTCAAGAAGCAAAGATATATATATATGTGTGTGTGTGTGTGTGTATGTTTTGTGAAAATTTTGCTTTTAGTTTGATAGAAAAGAATCATTACATATTTCTCTTAAACTTTGGTGATGTTTTAATTTTTTTTTTAACTGAAGTGTAGTTGATTTACAATATTGTATTAGTTTCAGGTGTAAAGCAAAGTGATTCAGTTATACATATAAATATGTATATGTATATGTATTTTCAGATTCCTTTCCATTATAGGTTATTACAAGATATTGACTGTAGTTCTCTGTACTATAAAGAAGATCCTTGATGTTTATCTGTTTTATATATATAGCGATGTGATCTGTTAATCCCATACTCCTACTAATTTATTCCTTCCCTTCTTTTGGTAACCATGTTTGTTTTCTTTGTCTGTGAATCTGTTTCTGAAAATAAGTTTATTTGTATTATTTTTTAGGTTCCACATATAAGTGATATCGTGTAATATTTGTCTTTTATTGTTTGACTTACTTGACTCAGTATGATAATCTATAGGTCCAACTGTGGTATTTTAATTTTTAATAATTATTTTTTAAAACCTTATAGAGCACTGGAGACATAACATTAATTTTCACTCTCCCAAGCAATATAAGAGGGAAGCATATGTTACTATTATAATTTTATAGATTAGGATTTTAAGAAGCCCAAATTTCCCTGGCTTTTTCAGCTTCAGAAATAGATCTGATACATGCTGATTTCCAGTTCCCATTTGACTCAACAGATATTTCCTGTAATTGAAGAAAATTGTGTTAACAAGTCCAAATATCTTGAATTTTTGCCTTTCATCACAATTCTGTATACCAGAGAAGGGCCTTAGTAGCTTGACTGTGTGATACACATACCAAAAGGAGGGATTAATGAGAATTATCATCCATGGTGTAAAATAGCTCAGTTATTTCAATCAGCAATGATTGTTTTTAGCCCCAAAGTTCATAAGTAGACTTTTAGTAAGTTCATATTTGAGGCAGAAAGTTTCCAATCTTCATAACTTCCCTATCTTTCTCTGCAACTCCAAGGTAACATTGTACATTAACTCTGAGATTGCTCTGAGTGCTTTGGCTACTGAGGAGCATCGGGACTGTTGAGTCAGAGACTTGAGTATATTTCAGACTTACCCTCCCCAGCGCATTCCCTTCTGACCGGACTCCACCAAAACCTATGGCCCGAGACTCCCTGCCTCCTTCTGTCTACGCTTACTATCTTTGTAGACTCTACTTGGGCTCCTTCACAGTATCCAAACTTTTTTCTGCACTAAATATTAAAGTTGCATACCTCCCAAGTCGTCCTTTTGCTTCTGCTGACCATGCTGTTATGTAAAGTCTCTACAGGTTGACCCTACCCAGCATAGCACTGATGTTTAGGACTTGAAGAACCTTCCTCTCAACAAACCATTTGTGTAAACTTGAGTTCTTCTTAAATATGTCCATAAAGGTTTTTTTTTTTCTTCAATGAATGTATAAAATCAGAAATACACTTATCAGCCTAGGTACTATCAGCCTAATTCTAGTACGAAATTGTGTCCCTTATTCCTTAAGCCTGTGGCATCATTCTAGAACTTTTGTATATATTTCTTCTGGGGCTCTTATATCCAACTTTGAAGTTCCCAGCATCTCATTGCGTATTTGAACTCTTCAGGTCTTTGTTCTTCAGGTGAATCTGCCCTCAAACCCTGATCAGAAAAATTTGTCCATAGCCTCTTCTCTATAATTTTGGGTGAGAAGTTTCTGTGGGCTCTTTTTGTAATATATTCCAACATCTTAGAAAACCTGCTGACTGGGAATTCTAACATCTAATCTGAACATCCTGTTTTGGAACCTATTGTTGACCCTAATTAGCCATTGATCAAATGACATTATTTAGATTCTTAGCTTCATGAGGAAAGAGGAGGTATCTTCACATGACTGTGTGACAGATTGACATGCATTAAACATGTGAATAATATTAGTATTTCTATTAAATACATTGGTGTGAACCAAATAAAAGGTAGAATATTCCTGTTACCTATGTAGCTACCTGGGTAACAGGAAAGGCTAGCATCTTTTTGTAAAGACCTGTTAGCATGGCAGTTCTTAGTCTTGGGTGTATAATAGAATCACTTGGAGTGCTTTGAAAGAATTGTGATGTCCTGGTGTCACCCCAAACTAATTAAATCAGAATCTCTGAGGAGTGAGGTGATATGGGGCCCAGGCATCAGCATTAAAACTCCTCAGAAACTCTAATACACAGCCAGAGCTGAGAACCACTAGTTAGAGAAATATCAACTAATTTCTAACAATTTTCTTTATAAGTTGGTGCCGAATAGTTGGATTTCTCTGCTTGAAGGTCCTCTCCTGAGGAATTGCTATGGGCTCCTGGGACTTTAATTCCACAAAGCACACCTTGGGGTATGAAACCACCTTTGTGTGTGCTGCCAGAGAGCTGACCTGACCAGTTGTTAAGGCAAACAGAAGTCTGTGATTACCCCAAGGGAACTGTTCCCTGAGCTTCAGGTTCCCAGGAGTGGAGTGAAATCAGTTTGGACTCCCACAAGCTTTAGTTTAGGAACGAAAGTCAAGAGAAAAGACTCCACGGGTCAGCTCCTCCTCTTCTTTCACATACCTGCAGATACTTCTTTCTATAACCCCAGGGTTCAGACCACTCATCTATTTCTCAAGGGCCCCCTCTGGCAGTTAATTCTGACTAACACCTCCTGCCAGTTGAACTGACAGGTATGGTATGCCAACAGAAATTATTAACAACAATATAATACATTGACATGCAAAAAATAAGAAACTGAAAACAAACAAAACAAAAGCAAAATGTCTGCAAATCCATTAACACCTGAGTAATATACATTTGGATGAATAAACAGATGGCTGGCCTGTATCAGAATCACTCCCTGTAAGTCACTGCTTCCCCTCTGCCCACGCTGTTGATTCCTTCCTCAGGGCTGGAGCTTGGTTCTGAGCCTATTGGGCTGGCCTGTCTTGGTCTGGTCACTGGGACCTGTCAGTGTCATGCCCTTCCCCTCAAAGGCAAACACCAGGTCACAAGGCAGACGTGGCTGACTGATAGGCTGAGATTTTGATCTCAGCTCCCAGGAAGGATGGGTGGCCTTGGGGTGGCAGACTGCCAGAGGACAGCCTCCTCTGGGACCTCAGTGTGTACTGCAAACATGATCACTTTCTGTGTTCTACAACATGAAAAAGTTTGGGAGGTATATGTTTTCATGTCAAAACTGGATTATTTTTCTACTTAGTAAATTCCACTTACTAGAAAACAAAACTCTATATTTTGTCATTTAAACCTTGTCATGCAGTGATTACATGTTGGGCAGTAATGAGACTTGATTTCCATGAAGGCATCCTTTCCAACATTTCTCAGGAAGTTTGTTTTTCGAATCCTAAATCTGCCAACCCTTTTGAGTTGGGCCCCAACAAAGGTCCTTCTGCCCAGTGTTGCTCTCACTAATAGAATGAGACTGAGTTCAGTTCAGAAGCGAAGGAAAGTTTTATTCTTTGATTACAGAATGGATAGACGTGAGCTCGACTACATAGGTGCTCTCCCCACTGGCCCCGGGTTCTTTATAGGGTTCTCGTCAGCAGGGAGAGGGGAGCGCTTGCTGATCCAGCTCAAGCGCAGCTGTGCCGCTCCAGCCTCCAGATCGCACGCAGTGCCAGGCGCAGCCGCCCTGCACACAGCCCGCTGCCGCCATCTTGAGCTGAGGCGTCGGTCGCTGCACGCGGACCAGTGAGCTGAGGTGTCGGACTCAGCGGTTTTGCGCAAGGAACTCTGGTCTGAAGGGCTGCCTGCAAGGCCGCTGCCGTGGCCTGCTGTGAGCAAGGGCAGTTGGATGAAGCACAAAGGAAAAAAAAGGTTACACTTTATTACCCAGATTCTATTTTTATTTCCCGGGAATTGTTAATGGGCTTTTGCTGGTGACAAATCCTCAGAAAAAAATCAGTTCAGAATTCAAGAAGATGAGAAAAAAAAGCATTATAATTCTTCCCAAGAGAATGAAAGCTTTATAATCAAGAAGTTCTTGGTTTGAGGGAATCCACTGATGTTAAGTCAAAAGCAAGGGCAGGGAAACACTGACAAGGCTGTTGGAGGGCTCCAGATACTGGAACTGGAACAAGGGGGAGAGCAGTGGTCACCATTTCATCAGTCAGTCTTGCTTGCGGTTGTTGCCCAGTTATCTGTGTGTTTGTGGCCCTATTGCTGACAAAGCCATTTATGCAAATAAAACGAATGTTAGTAAGTTTATGCACATAGTGTATTTTATATAAGTTCTTTGAGTCTTTGAGTGCTATTCCATGAGATGTTTTGGAAGAAGATAACTTTTTATTTTATTTTTTTAAGGTTTTTTTAATTGAGTTATAATTATTTTACAATGTGTCAAATTCCAGTGTAGAGCACAATTTTTCAGTTATACATGAACATACATATATATGTGTGTGTATATATATATGTATATATATTTGTTAGAGCAGGCAGATAGCTAGATATGAGCAGAGGAAGGGGGATACAGACCAAATGGCAGGAATTGGGCAGAAAGGAGGGGCACAGGCCAGATGCAGAAAACCACACATCATGTGAGCAGCAATGTGAGCAGCAGGGATCCTTGGGCAGAGAAAGAAAAGCAGGAACCTTGGGGCTGATAAGGGATCATGCCTTTTGGGATGACAAGTGGCCTGGAGAAGAACAAAGAAAGGTGAGAAAAGGCAGGAATTTCTAGTGTCCGAAATGGGATGATAATCAGGGAATACGACCCCAAACCCTTCCCTCCCTAATGAATATTCCGCCCATTTAGTTTTACACCCTATGTAACTAACTTGCCAAAGAAACTCAGGGCAGCTGCTCACCTGAGCCTGCCCGCTCTCCCCTGAGAGTGTACTATCCATCCTTTAATAAATCCTCACTTTACCTTTTTTTAACCTCTAAGTCTTGTCTCTGAATTCTTTCTGGGTTGGGACAAGAACCCGGAACACCGGTAGCATCTATCGGCAACATAGTCATTGTCAGGCAACATATTCATTGTCACATTTTTTTCTCTGTGAGCTACCGTAAGATCTTGTATATATTTCCTTGTGCTATACAGTATAATCTTGTTTATCTATTCTACATTTTGAAATCCCAGTCTGTCCCTTCCCACCCCCCACACCCTTGGCAACCACAAGTTTGTATTCTGTGTCTATGAGTCTGTTTCTGTTTTGTGTGTATATATATATATATATATATATATATATATATATATATATTTTTTTTTTTTTTTTTTTTTTTTAGATTCCACATATGAGTGATCTCATATGGTATTTTTCTTTCTCTTTCTGGCTTACTTCACATAGAATGACATTCTCCAGGAACATCCATGTTGCTGCAAATGGCGTTATGTTGTCGGTTTTTTATGGCTGAATAGTATTCCGTTGTATAAATATACCACATCTTCTTCATCCAGTCATATGTTGATGGACATTTAGGCTCTTTCCATGTCTTGGCTATTGTAAATAGTGCTGCTATGAACATTGGGGTGCAGGTGTCATCCTGAAGTAGGGTTCCTTCTGTATATATGCCCAGGAGCAGGATTCCTGGGTCATATGGTAAGTCTATTCCTAGTCTTTTGAGGAATTTGTGTTCTGTTTTCCACAGTGACTGCACCAGACTGCATTCCCACCAGCAGTGTAGGAGGATTCCCTTTTCTTCACAGCCTCTCCAGCATTTGTCATTTGTGGACTTTTGAATGATGGCCCTTCTGACTGGTGTGAGGTGATACCTCATTGTAGTTTTGATTTGTATTTCTCTGATAATTAGTGATATTGAACATTTTTTCATGTGCCTATTGATCATTTGTATTTCTTCTTTGGAGAATTGCTTGTTTAGGTCTTCTGCCCATTTTTGGATTGGGTTGTTTGTTTTTTTCTTATTAAGTCGTATGAGCTGCTTATATATTCTGGAGATCAAACCTTTGTCGGTTTCATTTGCAAAAATTTTCTCCCATTCCATAGGTTGTCTTTTTGTTTTACTTATGGTTTCCTTTGCTGTGCAGATGCTTGTAAGTTTCATTAGGTCCCATTTGTTTATTCTTGCTTTTATTTCTATTGCTTGGGTAGACTGTCCTAGGAGAACATTTTTGAGATGTATGTCAGATAATGTTTTGCCTATATTTTCTTTTAGGAGGTTTATTGTATCTTGTCTTATGTTTAAGTCTTTGATCCATTTTGAGTTTGTTTTTGTGTATAGTGTAGGGGAGTGTTCTAGCTTCATTGATTTACATGCTGCTGTCCAGTTTTCCCAACACCATTTGCTGAAGAAAGAAAATAACTTTTTAAACTGGAAATTTCGACTTGTGAGTTAACTTTGCCGAGTGATTCAAAAGGTACCTTATTTGAATACTACCCAGTAATGTTCCTGGAGCTTTCTAGTGCTTGAATATTTACTGGAGGCTACCGTTCTTTGTAAGCACTTTAACAGAAAAAATACAAGGAAGAAGAGAAGTGAATTTAATAATTAGATGAGTCAAAAACCAATCTAAAATCTGCATTAGTAAAAATAATATCAATTTCAAGAGCAAAATGAAAATCAGAGCAAGGAGACAAAACATTTCATCATTTAAAAAATAATTAGTTAAAAAACATATTATGGAAAAGAATCTGAAAAAAAAAATCTGTATATGTATAACTGAATCGCTTTGCTATACACCTGAAACTAACGTTGTAAATTAACTACACTTCAATAAAAAAAAAAATAAATAAAGGAATTAGTTCATATGAAGTAATTTGCACCCAAACACCCAGCTTGAATGTACTTTTGGATGCATCCTGGACAATGCAAAGTGAAAGGAGCTTTTCTACATTTGGAATATTTGTCATGGAACAAAGGTCAAGACTATTTGATAGGGTCATTAATGCTTTATGTGTTTAAAATTTCATTTTAAGAGTAACAGCTTTTAAATATTAAATCTTAATAGTACTGCCTTTTAATTAAAAAAATTTTTTAATTGGCATTTTGTACTAATGATTCCTTCTAATGTTTTCAGTGATCGAATGTTTATATCATGTAGAGATCATTTTACGTTAGTGAATTTTATGATCTATATTGCTTCATAATATTAACAAATCATGAATTTGTTATTTATTATTAACTTTTTTTTAACCAGAAAACCTGTGAAAGTTTAATAGAAAACCTCTAACAGAAAAATGATTTGCTATTTATTATTATGGTCATTCATTTTTTATTTAAAAACACATAGAATGCTTTGATTTTGGGAATTTCAGAGAGTTCAGAATTCCTAATTCTGAAGGTTAATATCAAGAATCTGCAAGGCTAAGATATAAACCAGAGATATCCTGGGGGCCAGTATCTGGGAAAGAAAAGATCAACAGGAAGCTTGGGAGGCAGAAGAAGACTTGGAGGGTTAAGCCAAGTTCAATTACAGGGTGTCAGGACAAAAGACACTAGGAGCAGAATGGCCTGGATACCAGAATTGGAATCCTGAAGACACATCAGAGTCAGGAAACATCAGAGGCAAATGAGGGGGCAGAAGAAGGAGAGTTAAAAAGGAAACTAATTCCACGGGTCAACATCTTTTGGAATCAAGATTGCTTTAAAATGGCTGAGCATGGATCTCTGTGGTCCCTAAGGCAAGAGATTTTAAAGGAATAGCCTATTGTCAATTGTTGCTTTCTTCAAAGTTTAAGGATTTAAGGATATACCTTTGATAAATTCACCTTGTGGTAATAGGCCAATAGGAAATGGTGATAGGAAAGAAATCTATTTCTGTAATCAGAACTTTCCTTACACTTCTATGGATTATATATGCATAACTCATCTTCCCCTTTCCTAATATATAAGCAGAAGACTCGGGTGACGAGGCACAGGAAGACAGAGAAGAGAGGAGAAAATGCTCAGGGGAGAGGGAATTATGTGGAAGTGGAGTCATTTGTTGATCTGGGGAGGAGAGACAGTTGAGGGTTTTATTCCCTTTTTCTTCCCATAGGAGAGGTGAGGGAAGTATTCTTCATCCAGGTTAAGTGAGGGATCTTCAGTATAGTTACTTGTAGAAATTGGAGGTGCCTACAGGAAACAAAGACTGGCATCCTGGTCCTTTTTTAGACTTCTACTAATCTGATCTCTGTGACTCTGTGCCTGGGCAGGAGAAGAGAGTGGAGAGAAATGTCAGGCAAGAGAAGCCCACAAACTGACTGCTTGGTGTGGCACTGATGTGGTTTGTTCTTTTGGGTCCCTGCAGTCTGTACAGAGTGGCCAAACCTGATCCAATTGGCTGAAGACCCACCTAAGAGGCCTGCATGAGCGATCCGGCCCCAAGAAGCAAGAAGGAAGCCTACCCAGTGCATTAGAAGAAGCTGAGCCAGGGCAAGACTTCTACATCAGGCATGAGTTGAAGTGGAGATGAACTGCACCCCAGCTACCTCAAGGTACTCACCTGTGTCCCGGGGAGCACTAACATTTGTGCATGGGCCACTCAGAAGGCTTCGTGTAGCAAAATCAGCAGAGTTGATTCCAATTGCACATCTAGGTTCTTTTTTCTTTTAAAAATATTTCTCCTAGGTAATCATAACCATGGATATTTCATCATCACTCCTACTGTTCCAATTGTTCTGATCTTCTCTAGTTCTTTAATCATGCCGTATTCCCTTTTGTTTCTGGGTTCCATTTCCTGAGAACACTTTTCTTCCTGCTCAGTGACTCATTGACTATTAATTCTTTCAAAGTTTCAGTTTTGTGTTGTTCCTTTAGGGAAGTCTTCCCTGAATCCCCAGTAGTTTTGTCCTCCTGTAATGTGCTTTCTTATTCTGAAATTCTCCCTTCTAACAAATATGTCAGGAATCATACCTGTCTTATTCAAAACTGTACTCCAGGACCTACCACTAATCTTAATGGAGTATGGGTAATTAATGTATATTCCTTGTCTGAACAGATAAAGGAAAGTAACTCCACAAAAGGAAGAATGAGAAAAGCAGATTCGTATTGTACATATCAATCAGTTGTGTACTATAGACCATTTGCACTTTGGAAACATTACTGTGGCTTAATAAAAAGTCAATTTTGTCTCTAGCCATTTACCCACAGGCAGTCACGATTCACTTATTAACACTGACAATATTGATTTTGATTGTTTTATTATTTTTGGCATGGCTCAGGGTTGGGAAAGTAGTTGTGGTTGTACCCAAGTAGGCCTTCACAGAGATGGAGCTAGGTGAGGTTTACATGAGATGGTCTGAAGAATCTTAATGCATCCATCACTTAACTTAAAGATCTCTACCCCATTAGTCCATACTGTGCCAAAATTCCCATATTAAATACTCCTTTGAAAGTGAAGGTACACAAAGGAGAGATGCATTCTGTGGTTATAAAGACTAATACGGATTATGAAGCAGCTCTCCTTTGGTTGTTTTGGGTTCACATGTCTGTCATCTTCTAATCTAGCTCTATATCTCCTTTTCCAGTCAGGTAAGTCTTGCTTGGTGAATACAAAAGGGGGTCCGAAGGGCACTGGGGAGTCATTAGTGCTTTTCCTGGGAGAGAAGGAGCATGATATAGTTTATTTCCAAGTTTCCTATTAGCTTTGGCAATCCACGGTTTCATCTAAAATGAGGCATTTTATTGGAACGAAAGAGCACTGAACTAGGAGTGAAAAGATCGGATGTTTTGTAATCTTGGATGTTGGTTAATCTCTCCAAATTTCAGTTTCTTCCTCTGAAAATTAATTGTTATAATTCATGAGATATTAGGCCTTTTCCAACCTTAACATTGAATAAATATAGATAATTATTCCCAATAATGGAGAATATAGAAGAATAAACTTTGAAAATTCTCTTTTATAATGATGTAATAATTCTATTTACGAGAAGGATAGGCTTTGGGTAATAAATACATTAAAAAGGGAGAGAAAAATTTATCTAGAACTCACCAAAATATATTAAAGAAGAAACCTCCTGAACATGAATTTTTATTGAAATGTCCATCTTTCCTCTCTAGGAAATTGAAGGAGGCACCAAACACTTGAGAAAGATGATCCAAATAGCAGTCTCTGGCAGGTTAGGGGAAAGGGTGGAAGAACAAGATTACCTTTATGAAACACATTTAAGAGAGAAATTCTAGATGACCTTGGCTTTGGCAAAAATCTTCCCAGGCATTAAAGGTCACACGAATTTCTCCAATATATCTGTGAATGGATTGATGTATTACCGTATTTCTATTACTCCCTGAGTGAACCTCGCAAGCTCCGGGTTCTTTACTTCCATATTATGTGAGTCAAAAGGGGTAAGAGGGATTAAGAAAAAGCAAGATTCCCATTTACTCTTTTGTAAAATTTTCAAACCAAGTTTGCTTCCACATGTACAAAGAGGCATTAGGTGAAGGCTTACTCTTTGTGTGAGAAGTTGCTGCATGCGGCAGAAATCCGTGGCTGGGCTCTCAAGATGGCCTATTTAAGGCCAGGGGTCCCTTTTCTCCCAAAATTCATAGGTCTGGCTATAGGAGAGAAGCATGCAGGGAAGATTCCTCCACAAAAGGTCGGAGTTGGCCCCTCATCTGAGACAGATACCATCACAGGGCAACAGGGGGTCTTAAGATCAGTGGGTTGAATTTCCTGCCTCTCTTCAGGGGCCTTCAAACTTACAAAAATTAATTCTTTTGATTGACTCTGTCTCCTTATCTTGAAGATAAGCTCAGAACATTTACCAGTTCTCAGTACTGCTTACCAGGCCAAGTCTTAGCACCAAATTATGAATTTTGTCATCAGTGACCTTTCCAATCTTCCCTTTTTACCTGCCCACTTGGTAGCTCAAGTCCTCCTCCTTCCTTCTCTGTCAAAGTGTTTGGGATTGTTAAGGATTTAAAGAGATCAAGTCATTCAATCTTTTCATTCTTAGAAGAGAAAACTAAGATCTAAAGAGCTTAGATGACTTCCCTAAAGATATGCTTTTAAATCCTCCTGATAATTTCAGTTTAAGTCATCTGAGTTAGTTACTGATGTTGGGGGAATTATTATTAATTGGTTTTGCATGTAGGTCACAAAAATTTTAATTTCGTACCGTCTATCATTTCCAGATATTCGAGTGTCAAGGCAGATATGTTTTAAGATAGTTTAAATATCTTTAAATATACGACTCATTTCCTATCATTTATTTTTAAACTTTTTAGCAAAAAGCTTTTGGGATATGAGTTATTTGTTACTATTTTGAAAACAATTTTAAACTATGAAAATAAAAATTGGCTTCTGTATAAAGAGTTTAGATCTAAAAAGAAGGAATAAATACAAAATGAGTTTGTGAGCCAACATTAATGAGACTTTAGCAATTTAAATACTGTAGAGTATGAACACAAGTGTCAGGTGGACTTCTGTAAAAATCAAGGTTACTTGCTTCTTGGGGAAAGTGTGTAGGTAAGTCTTCTTTGGGCCAGCATGCAAGGATGAATAGACTGGAAGGCAGAGGCATCTGGCCTAGGAATCCTAAAGTGCTATCAATCTTGCTCAAGACAGCTATTAGCATCTCCTCAACATTTTTTGTAACCCTGCTTGATGCAAAACGGTTCCCAGGAGGCTTCTACTGCCAAATGAACTTCAGCTTTTCTGTAGAACCACTGACATGGGAAATCTTACAAACAGGCAACCTCAGTGGAATCTTTTATCATTAACATATTGGCATCACCTCGTCCTTGTTCCCAATGTAAAGGTTTCACTATTTGCTGAGTTGTTCTTCTCAAGTTTATTTTGTTAACTTTGTATAGAGAGTTATGATAGATCTTTAGTTTGGAAAAGAAATTCTTAGTCTTTTTGGTAAATTATTCGGCTTTGAATATATTTCCCAATAAAATATTTTAGTGCTAAAATAAATAAAATGGTATAATTTTTGCGAAGTTATTATTATCTCCTCCTAGATACCAAATGTTATTAATTTTATTAAAATAAACATTAAAACATTTTCTATAAGTAATTTAAAACATGTTCTTAACATAATGAGAAATAATGATTTAACAGTAAAGGAAATATTAAATGTCAACAGGGTATGTGATTTTTTAATACATTTAATGAATATTTTATACTCATTTTTAATATTCCTTCTTTAAAAACCAGCATATAAATTGTTGGTTACTGTTAAAGTCCTTAAGGAGAATCAGACCATTCAGGCCTCTTGGCTTTGCATATTTGCTCTGAGTGCACTTTTCTCTTCCCAAACACAGTGGTTTAGCAGATGTAGCTTCACAGAAGAACCTCTTCTACTTGCTGTGCCCCTATCTGCCATTACATCCTTTGAATAGTCAGGCACTCATTTTCAGAAGTCTTCTCTAAGGAAGTAATATTTCTTTTTTATGGAAAGGATAATATGTGAAAAGACAAATGCATACAATGAGAATAAAAAATTTTAAAGCCTGTCAAATAAGGTCATGGACTTTCTGCTTAAGGTGCATATCTGAGAAGGACTCTTGCCTCTTTCCATTCTTGCCAGTAGTGGGCTGTGCTTCTGTTACTGGAATTTGTATTACTCTTCTTAAAGTCATTTTTTTCCTTCAGTATCCCATAAAGTGTGTGGAACTGTGCTAGGTCTACTGCTGTGGAATAGCTGCTGCATAAACATCTTGCTGTGCACTGCTGGTAGCATGAAGACATTGTCCTACGTGCATCCATTGTTGAGAACAACAGAAGATTAGTCTTGTCTACCAAACTGAATTTAATTGCCAATCCACAGAAAGGAGGTTTCCAAACTTGGTACTATCAAGGACCAAATGCTGTCATCTAAGATGAACATGCTCTCATTTCTAATTAACTTCAGTGGTGCTGATTCTGCATTGAAAGGCTGGTGATAAGGCTTTCAGATATCTATTCATATGGGAGGCCAAGATGCCAGTGTGGATAGAACCAATAACTTAGGCTTGTTCATTTTTATGCAGAAACAGTGGTACTTTTAGATAAGCTCTTATGCCACAGGCCACACTCAGAACTCTAAATATGAAGGTAGACGGGTAGGCTCAGGGACAGAGCTTCAAAATCCTGCTGTATTGCTCTACTGCTGGCTGTGCCACACTCATCACCCACCTCTTGTGTGCTGGTGTGTGTGTGTGTGTTTTTATTCCTTTCTCTGAAATTAGCCTTTGTAGTGTTATTTTATGTATAGTGCTTGGAACCATTACAAAGAAAGAAAACTAAAAATTGTAAATAATTAGAACTTGTCTTTATATAGTATACACACTCTGGCAATGCAAAAGTACTCACTATGTGCAAAATGCCAAGCTAAGACATATGTGAGGTTCAGAGTGGAATGTTACCCCAGCCCTTGTGGGATATTATAAACTGGGATGGTGGAACAAGCAAATCTACAAGCATTTCTTTTGCAGGGTAGACCAGGCTGAATGGTCCAGTAGAGGTGAGGTAGAGTATTGAGGACACGGGCTCTGGCTTCCCACTGTCATGCAAATTCAGTTCTTATAACTTAACATGCATGTAATCTTGGGAAAATTAATCTCTGGCAGCCTCAGTATCCTCATCTGAGAAATTGCATTTAAAATGGAACCTACCTCATGGAGTTGTTGAGAGAATTAAATATGGCAATTTATGGTAAAATTCCTTTTTTATTTATTATTTTACTTTTATTGAAATATGATGGATGTACAGTATTATGTTAGTTTTAAGTGTACTACATAGCAATTTGACATTTACATACATTATGAAATGGTCACTACAGTGAGTCTAGTAATCATCTGTCCCCATACAAAGTTATGACAGTATTATTTATTGTATTCCTTATGCTGTATATTACACCCCTGTGACGTTTTTTATAACTGGAAGTTTACATCTCTTAATCTCTTTCACCGATTTCACCCATCCTCTCAACTTCCTCCTCTGTGGCAACCACTCCTTTGTTCTATCTATGAGTCTGTTTTTGTTTTATTTTGTTTGTTTTGCTTTGTAGATTCCACTTTTAGTGAGATCATATGGTATTTATCTTTCTCTGTCTGACTTATTTTACTTAGTATGACACCCTCTGGATCCATCCATGTTGTTGCAAATGATAAGATTTATTTTTTTATGGCTGGGTAATATTCCATTGTATTTATATACCACATCTTCTCTATTTACTCATCTACCGATGTGCACTTAGGTAGCTTCCATATCTTGGCTATTGTAAATTATTACAATAATTTAAGTTAAAGTTTCTTTTTAAAAAACATAGTGCCAGCTACACAACAAACCTTATACTCAATAAGTGTTAGCTCTCATTATAATCAAAGTCTAACGGGAATGTGAGGGTGATAAGACACATGTACCATTGAAAGAGTAAAATAAATCTGTCTCCATAGAGAATTATAATTTAAGGCTACCTAGAGGTGGTTTTAACTTGCACATACTGGTAAGTTATGCAGGTTTTACACGTCTGCTCAGTCTGTGATTCAGTGACAAAATACGTACTTACAACGGCAATTAAAGCAACTTAAAGTACCACTGTAATACATCACAGAATACCTTTGTAAGGAAACACAGTTGCTGAAGATAATTTTAGATGGTTATGATTTTATGAATATTTTAAAAAGGAGAAAACAGCAGTAAAGTGTAGTGCTATTATTTTTAAACACAGACCTCAGAAATCTAAAGCTGTGTCATGGAAGGGCTCTATAAAGCTCTTTTAATAATGGAAAATGTCTCTCACTGCATGAAAGATTTACTTTTGAGTACCCTGATGACTGAATGAATGTAGTTTTGTAACGTTTAAAAAAAATACATATTAAGCATTGTTTTCAATGTTGTTTAAATAAAAATTTTGCAGGTGTTGGGTTTTTGTACACAAAGATTATGGCCAGGTTGAAAGCACAGAAGAATAGGAAGTTTTGAGATAATATTAATAAATATCTATTTTTTTAAAGTTTCCCCAGGGAGAAGTCCAAAAAGGAACTCTGACAGTTATGTGGACTCTATCACAACAAAAATTACTAGTGATAGAAGATATTATGAGAAGTAGGTTTGTTTTCAGTTGTGGTTGAAGCAGAGGAACTCACCTTCCTCAGAAATTAATGGAAGCTTTCAATCTTGCTGGCACTGCTACTTTATCATTCATGTGACTAAACAGACAATCAATTTAGCAGCAATGTATGGGAATGAAGAGAAGGAACAAATAAGCTATGAATGATGAGAACAGAAAAATCAAAACCCCCTCCCTTATTCTTTTTTAATGGCTAATACCAACAGGGACAAGACCAGTAAAAAGAGGTTAATGAATTGCAAAGATCCTTTAGAAAGTGATTGACTGGTATTGAAGCACAGTCAAATCAGTCATAAATATTTACTTTTATTAGCAACAGTGGGTTGCCTGTTATTTTCAATTGATTTTTAAAGCTGGCAAAAATCTACCACTGTGAATATTATCAAATGTTCCCAATTTTGTCAATATCTCTCTGCTCTAAACAATTCCAGAACACACACAGCCTTCTAAACCCTTATTTCAAATGCATTTTTTCAGCACAATTTCCAAATGATTATAAATGACAATTAAAGTGAGGTTTCCTATATCATTAAAAATAATTATAATCTTTTCATTTTGACATCTGTTCAAATGGATAGAGTGGCAGCTATTGTGGGATTAATGTTCTCTGATAATCTATATCCCACTACCATTAACTTGCTAACCTGCAGTTGTGTTGTTTGTTTTACCAAGTGAGAATGAACCATAAAAGGAACCTCTTTATTAAAAAAAAAATCCAGTCAGTGTAGCAGCGACTAGAAGAACTATAAGAGTTAACAGGGCATCGTTCCAGTTTTTGAACAGTGTGCAATATTGCTGTTTACATCATTGGATAAAATGCTGCTTTATTTTATAAAATCCAATCCAATGTAAGGACATTTTCCTGAAACTTGCTGTCTAGAGCATCAAAAAGATGGAAATTGCTTTTAACACAGTGTTTGTAACATTGAGATCCATAATTCAATTCAAAGGAATATAACAAAAGGAATTTCCTACAGATAACAACAAAGAGTTAATATTTCCCAGGGCAGACAAGTTTCCAATTCAATTAGTTTTAATGAACCTTCTGCTCACTGGTTACTGAACTAGAAAGAACAGCAATAAATGCCCAGAGGAAAGAGAGAGAGGATATTAAAGGAGGGTTAGTGTATAGTATATAAATTTCCAAGTTGACTAAAAGAGTAGCCTTGATGTAGTTTTGGGAGCTAAAGACACAGAATCAGATCTGTCTTCTGAGTTTAGTGTACAAGAACAGCAAATCTCAGCCAGTTCTGTGTGATGAAACAAATACACTAGTCCATCCTCTCTGTCTGACAGTAAAATAGATAATAGAATAGATAATACAGTCATACAGGTTCTTAAAAGAGCTGAGCATATTCTATAAGGAAAATATAAAATGAATTCTTTACTAATAAGCAGCAAACCACATTTGTTGGTTTATACATATGTATAGACGTATATATATATGATAAATGTGTCTGTCTTTCAGTATATTTTTTCAAAAAATTGTAATAGTTTTTTTCAGTTTGCATATAACAAATTACATATTCACTCACACAGGGAATAGCATAGACATAAAATAATGAAAGTAAAAAGCTGCCACACACAGGCAATTTTTTATGTGAGATCCAGGGAATGACTTTTACTCTTAAGAATTTAATGGATTTCATATTTTTATTTGATTCCAGTGGTCACCTTAAACCTGTAGTATAGCACGGCAAACTTCCATCTCCAGAATCAGGCTGCAAGTCATACTGTGGTTAAACATAACTACTACCCTCATAGATATGATGGTATAAATATACAAATCCACTCCAGTTAGATATTTGAAATAAATAATAGAGTCCAGCAAGAGCCTCTATGTCTATTATTGTTTCAAGTAAGCATTGTCAGGAGTTTTTCCATTTCTTGAATTTCTAAAAAAAATTCATTCCTAGTCACACTATCATTATGTTGAACTATCCCTTCTATTCTTAGTTACAACGTAGTTCCCACCATGTTTTAGAAGTCTTTTTCTGGGTACTGAATATGAAAAGTTCTGAATGCATGGTATTAGAGGAATTGATATTTTCCATACTGCGCAAGGATTCTCCTAGCCCCAGAGGTGCCCATTTTTTCCCCATAGAAGTGTTAAAAGCACAGAGATGCCTTCTAAAGTAACCTGCAGCTTGCGTCACTGTTTCATAAGGATCATGCTTGAGAATATGGCTGCGGATTTGATCAGCAGCTACGGCATTTCAATGATGTATTTCTCCTTGCAGATGCATTTCTTTGGTTGAGTTTAAAGTCAAGCTTGTGTTTGTGGATGGCTGCTTTGTCAGTGAACATTTGGATTTTGAAAATACAGCACCTGGGTTGGTTTTGAGAGAAAAAAATGGTTTCAGCTTCATAAACACATCTAACCACCACGATAACAAAATGAGGATGAAATTGAACCCAATCAAATGCAAAGTTTTAGTTTAATAGCACAGTGTCTCTCTTAAGTAATCTTTAAAGAAGATCACCAAATAATTGACAGTCAATTTCCATCTGAAATGCTATGGAATCTATGTGTTCTATTGTCTAGTTGAAGCACAGCCTGTTTTAATACCTTAAAAGTTATCCAAAATTTAATGCTATGTTTAATGGCCTTCTTTTATTTATTTTTAGTACCGTGTTTTTATCATAAACAGAAAATATCCATTCATTGCATGGTTCCTTAAAGAGATTGCTTTAAGTAGGATGAAATGAAAAAGAATAGGAAATAAAATGAAGTATAGAGCACTAATTTCTAGCAAAAATCCTTTGTCTTCAATTATTTCTGTTCTGGCCACATAGAAAATTATTATAAATAAATAATCTTACTATATACATGAGCGATCTCACTCTAGTAAAAAAAAAACAGAATATGATAGGGCTAACCACTTTGAAAATATATTAGTCAAAATAAGTTATTTCCAGGGGTGGAGTTTAAACATTTATTTCCAAATTTAGATGCATGTTTTTCTTTGTCTTAAATTCATGCGGTTCTTGTGTATAAGTGGTTGGATGGGTTTTTAGGATTTCTGAAAAAAGGGGCTGGGGAATATAGAATTCACATTTACACTCTTGGTAGTGATACAGGAACTGGAACTTTAGGGAAAGGGCAAATTCTTTATCAAATGGTAACTAGAATATGAAGTGTGATTATGAACACATTAGTGGAAAAATGACTTTACTTACAAGTGGAGGTGCGTCAAGGTGGTAGAATTAAGAGCATATGGTTGGATGGTAAAACAAAAGCAGAGGAGCGCCTCCCACAGAACAACAGAGACACATGAACAGGCAGGGGTGGGCAGAAAAGGAAACAGTATCTTAGTCTAAGACATTTAATCGCAAAATGAGAACACAAGTGTGCAAAACACTAAAGACCTCTGATGCCCAGTTTTCTTAAATAGCAAAAGAAAACTCTAGAACTTTGCCTCCAAGGTATTACAAGAACTTTGTCAAGCTGCACATGAGAAAATAGAGCCCAGAGCCATATAGTAAGCAAAAAAAAAAATTCTGTTTGAGTATTGACATGACAGTTTTTGAAAGTTCAAGCAGAAAACCAATTATAATGAGCACTGGAAAGCCTGGAGCCCTGCTGTTCAATAAATAAAAAGTACAACAAACTATTTTCCAAAAAGGTTCTAGAGAGTTTCTTCTTGTCCCACTACTTACAATCTGATTACATAAATAGTCTCTATTTGCTGTTGAATTGCCAGGCAGCTGTATTAAAGTACAAATCAAATCAAGTCAGGATTAGAAAGTAAAAGAGCATGGTTTAAAGTAATCTATCCCCCAGGAACTGTGCTCAGATTCATCAAACAGAGCTTAAAGTACAGTATATCTTATACCCTCGTGTTTCCATGCTGCATTGCTGCAAAACCAGTTATTATTTTTGATATTCAGAGAATGTTGCTTGTTGCTGGGGAAGGCTCACTTGCTTATTTAAAGGTACTATTCATATGTGCCGCTTATTTATTACTTCTTTTGATTAAGATTCTTGGCAGGACACAAGTACTAAAGACTAGTGGGCTTTTTATTGATCATATCCTATCTGCCTCAGCTGTGAATTGTCATGAATAGTTCTTACAGAGGAATGACTAATTCATTCCAGATTTTGGGTGATACACAGTTGTGATGATATTAAAGAAAAGCTAGGAGTCCTTAGATGCTTTTGGCTAGTAAAATATTATGCACACCTGCCCTTGCAAATACTGCTCCATCCAGTTATAACTAAAGGAGAGGGCGAGTTAATCATTTCAACCTGTAATTGTTTTTGATGGAAAGCTCTATATGTAATTGTCAATGTACTCATCCTAGTCATCAATTTTTCGGTATTTACAGAATTGCTGTCACCTTAAAGTAGAATGAATAGGATTTCAATAATGATGTGTAATTTTTTCAGTGACCGTTTTCTTCTTTTATTATGTTATAGAACAAACTTACTTAAATTTACAAACATAAGCTTATATTTCATCACATTCTTTGTATTTATATAATAGCTAAGTATCTATTCAGAGATGTCATAATGGCTTCAGTTATCATATTCTACATTTATCTCCAAAGGGCGTAAATGTAGCCTGTGAAGATAGATAGGTATTGATTTATAATGATAAATATATATTTTATGTGTAACATGGAGGGAAAAACAGGCAAAAGTGTTATTTCTGTTAGCTGAATAGCTTCCAGAAAATGGGTAATGTGTGTTTTAACCAGGCAGCCCAATGATCATTTTTCTTCCTATACCCTTGAGCTAGGGAAGAAAAAGTCGACGGTTGCCATTAGTTAACATTTCTCATGTTAAGACGCTCTACTTGCAAACTATGCCACATTGAAACAAGCATTCAGTGTCATCACTGTGCACCAGGATGTTTGAAACACTGGCACCTCTCCATTGCAGTCGGAGGCTTTTCAGCCCAGTTTAAACTTCAGTTCTTTGCACTGTGCTAACCTGATCATTACCACTGACGCAGATCACCTATAGTGCAATATAGCCAGGTGACTTGGCAGCAAGGGGAAGAGACCTGCATTCATGCAGGACACTTGGAGCTTTCTCTGTATGGGGACAAAGATTCCTGTCTGAATTGTTAAGAAAAAGTGGGGAGGCTTAATAACCTGCCCTTCATCATCCTCTTCTAGATTTATTATGAAAAGGTCAGAATTGGAATTTGCTATTTATAGCCCCTCTGAATCACATATTATTAGTAAAGATCTTGCCAGTTTATTTACCAGAGAGGTAACTGCAGACCAAGATCCTCTACACAAAGTATTTGTGGGGCGAGTGGTACTCATGGAGACATTTACTTGCAGTCTCAGTCAAGATGTTGCTTCTAAGAAATGGTTGCCAAATTGGTCTGGCTCTATATTTGAAACAAACAATTTTTGAAAATCTTTTAATGAAATATTGATTTTATCAAGCACATCAAACTAAAGGCAAATGCACCATGGTGTCATGATTAAAAAATAACAATATATTACAGGTAAACTAAGATAAATGAGTTAAGTGCTCAGTTTGCAGTGCAAATTGAAACCATATATCACAACCTTTCATTACATTACATTACTGCTAGAATACAAAATATGGAAGCTGATTGAATGGTAATATCAAATTAGCAGGGAGCTTTACCCTGCTTCAGCTGATGGTGGAATTTGGAACTAAAGGGGGATTATTTCCATAACAAAAGTTTCTTAAAGATATTTTTTAAGTGAATGGGGCTGATGATCAGGAAGACTGTGGCACCCTGAAATTGCCCTTCCCAGATCTCGCATGAAGAAATGAAGGGATCTGTTTTAATTTTAAACCTCCCTTTGATTGGGTGAACCTGTCTCCGTTTTGTATGACATTGTTGCCACAGGTCATTGCCTGGTGCGGTGTACCATGAAACAAACAAATAGAAAAAGGCACCTTCTGGCACTTTAAGTCTCACTGCCATCTGACTACTACCCTAGTGGTTCAGAATGATGAAAAGCAGAGGCTGGGAGAAATCTTCCTATGGTTAGATTGGGAAAAATGAGCATGATGATCACATGTGCTGGGAAGGGCAGGAGAGACAGCCTAAGTCATCTCAGAACTCAAGAGAAAAGGAGAAGACAAGAGGTCACAATTATATTCTAGTATCACACTCCCTTTCACAGAGATCTGATGTATTCAGTTTGTTCTTGTATGGTGCTTAGGGAAGTTCTAATTAAGGGAAGAAAGAATTTTGACACATGTGAAGCAGGGATCAATATTTAGCACTATAATCAGCAATTCCTGATGGTTTGACAATGTCACTATACACATTGTAACTATCCATTATTTTCTCAGAGAGGAGAGCCAGGCAGAGGCTAACAGGCTTACGGCAAGCTATCATGAATCACATAAAGCAGTGTCTCATTCGCTTCTATTTGTCTTGCTTTTCATCTTCATTCATCCTTATAAAGAAGGCTGTACTGCCACCAGCGCTGAAACGCCACCCTTCCTCTGAACTGCAACAACAAATAGCAAAAGCAGTTTTTAAAAATGTCTACCATATAAAGTAAAATTTTCCAGAGGATTAAAAAAAAATGTAGTGGTGGCTGTTTACCTTCTGAAAGCGTATGTGGTAGATTCCTTTTACATTTAACCTAAAGGGACTCTATTAGCCACTAGAAAAATATTAATCTAAAACACTTTGAGGGGAGGTTATGTTTATAGTAAGTTACAGGTTTAGAATATATTGATCTCATTTTTCACCCAGACTAAAAACAGTGTCTGCTCAATAACAAAGAAAATTCCACTATCACAAAGCTGAACCAAATTCTGTATAGAATTTTGGTTTTAGCTGTAGAGATGGAGTTACAATAAAATATCAGAATAGCTAGTCACCTTAACTTGAGGGGTGTAAGTAGGGGATAGAGTTCCATGTTCAGGTTTTCATCCCACAAGAGATATGTCAAGCTGTGAATCGTCCTTTATGTTCATGGACATGAAAAGTTTGTTTGTAAGGCATTACCCCCAACTCAGATTTTGGCTAAGATGTATGTTAGTTATGTAGTCTACCTAGATATAATTTGTTTTCTGTTTTTAAAGTTGCATATATGGTTTTGATGTCATAGTAATCAACGATCATTTTAGCACATTTAATGCCAATGAAAAATAAAATTCTAAGGCTAATTTTAAGGCTATTGTTCACTTGATTTTAAGTTAATTGCATTCTATTGCTCTTTTTAACTAACTGCTAATGGCTATTCTCTGCTTTTTTAATATTAAAAATTATGCCAGGTCTAGTTAATTTTTAAAAATTGTCAGGAAAGTGATTTCAAGATTTATTTTATTTATTTTTGCACATCAGATTTTGATTGGAGAACTTGTACCTGGATAAGTTAAAGAAATAAACACCCTGTAAAAGGTGATGGAATAATTTGACTCCAATTTACATACAGAACATTATTTCCAACATTTTCCGTAACATTCACAGGCATGCAGCATGCAATGTGTGACTGCAGGTGGAAGTGGAAGACCTGGTGCCTTGCATTTCAAACTGTCAGCTGATTCTCACCGCTCTATTCCTGTTTAAGTGAGATGCTGACACAAGCTCACACGCTGACTATCCCAAGTAGCACTAATTAAGGGCTGTCCAACTGTGCTTTCTGTTGAGCAGTTTGCTCCAGTGGGTGACAGGAAACAGCCTGAGCTCTGTCTGCGGAATGACATAACAAAGAAGGTTTAAAAAAAAAAAAAAAAAGAACACAGAACTGGTGGGCTGTATAAAAAGACTTAAGAGAGATCTAACTTGCCTATTTGTTGCTATGAATATATAATTTTAGATTAAGAAAACTTGCCAAGTCACTGTTTATTATCAGTTTATTAGGGTACTTCTTGCTAAAATTAGTCATAATTATATTAGAAGAATGTGAATTAATAGGAAATGTGTGGATCAAGCATTCCTCTTATTCAAAAGATTTTCAATAAGTATCTTTTTAAAAATAGTGGTCAAATGTTGTCTTTGTGGTGTAATGGTATTATTTGTAACTTAGAGAATTTAGGTTAAAAAGCAAAGACTTAAAAGGAATGACTCCCTTGGGTATGACTCTGAAAGTTAATTTATTAGCAGCCAGGTTGATTAAGAAGGTGTTATCAAAAGAAAAAAAAAAAAGGAAAAAAAAAACCAAAACAACAATTTCCACAAATAAGGAAGTAACTAGAGTAACATTAATCTTAAATTCCTGTCCTGCATTTGTTTTCCTTGAAACTCCAATGGATTTGAACATGAGATTTAGCGTTTCTCTCCACTCCCTTTAAAAATAACCCTGTATAGAATCTTAAGAAAAAAGATATATAAATGAGCCAACTATTCCCTAGGTTGTTATATTATTACTTGGAAGTATAATAAATCAGCATGAATAGCTGGTCAAAACCAAAAGGGAGGGGAAAAAAAAACACCAAGCTGTGTTCTCAAGGTGTTACTGTGTATTCTAATGAGGATATCATCACCATCCTCATCGTCTACTAGAAGACACGGGACTAGAACCGAATGCAGAGTCGATTTCTTGACAGCACTAAGCGATAACGCCTCCTGGCTGCTGTGGCGTGCTTGAGAAATTGGCTTGCCCACTACTGTCCTTTTACAATGGTTTCATTTAATTGTAATCCAAAGATCAAAGGTCTGTAACTCTTTAACCAAATTCCAATGTCTGCCAAATTCAATAGCTGTCATTCTTATAGAAAAAGGCAGTGTAATATGTGTGTCCTGATCTAATTTTATAGAAAAAGACACAATTTACATACTGTTTATTTAGTTAAGTCCCTAAAATCAATACCTTTGTCTGTACCTCTTTTGTTTAAAATACATCATGACATGGCAAACGGCTATATAAATGAATTTTTCTAAACCACACGCATTGTTAATGTTTCTCTATTGCACACTCAAAAAAGAATAGTTGAAATCATAGCATTTTATAGATCAACCTAAATGTATTTTAATATTGGATTACTAAAGAATGTTAAGTTTTACATTTCTAAAATTATAAATTTTGTTTGAAAAGGTCAGTTATTTTCCTCAGCCACATTTACCAAGAGGAGAACATATTTCAACCACTGAAATGAAAGGAAAAGTGATTATGTTCACGATTAAGAGAAAATAGTTCTTCAAAATGTGTCTCTGTAACAAACAAAAACCCCAAACAACAGTGAGCTCCGGGAAAAGTTTCAGGATGAAACAGTAGTATTCTCAAGGAAGAAAAACCCACTTAGGGTGGATAAGAAATAAATCCATTCAAATAGTTATCTTATAGATTAATCTGCAATTTATTACGCCTAAGGAAGAAAAGCATGTTCTGGCTCTTAGTGTTAGAGTCACACAGATCTCTCCTTACTGACATTCCTATGGTCATGGCAATATTTCTTTGAAATGAAAGCAAATGACTATGTTTAGAACAATTTTTTTCCAACTCTGAGAATAGCTATTTATGTGTTAATTTTGCATTTTTAATGACATGTGGCTTTTATATTTTGATTAGCTCTTTAGAATAATTTCCTTCCTTCATTGTCTCTGGCATGTAACTATAATTAGCAAGATTAAGCAGGATGGATCTAAGTGACACATCCACCATGGTTAGGGGCGGTAACCACGTGACAGTGAATATTTAAACGTGTGTGAAGACCCACACAGTCACTCCTTTAGTAAAATTTGATAATTTTGTGCTTTAAAAAGCCTAAAGTTTAATGCTGTTCCCATTTCAATTCATCAGACTTGAAGGGCCAGTGCATTTACATGTTTTCTTTTCACATAAGATATTGAGCATTTAGTTTCCTTTAACTTTTTCCAAGCTGAAATGAGACTAAACCTTTTCAGATAGGAAACCTAAACCATGTATCTTCCATATAAGGACAATTAGTAAACCTAAATGCCCTGTTCATCTCATGAGAGAGATGATTGATTCTTGACAAAGGCAAGAGCATTGGGGTCCCAAATCAGAGGTCTTTATGTTTTTATGTATTTTAAATTTTTAACTGCATTACTTTGCACTTAACCTTGATAAAACTGCTCTGCTTCTTTTTAGCTCATTTTCACAGACTGTATACTCTCACTATATTTTAGTTTCTTCATTTTGATGCTTTAAATTCTGGTATTTAAGTTTATACTCTGGCTCTAAGATATTTTGTGGGTTAGTCTGGACATCAGAAAACTCTCCATCCTCCAATAAGGAAAATCTCTTATGAATTTTCATGCTTTAAGGAAGAAAGTTTGCCTGGGAACTTAAAAACATAAGTCATTTTTCTTAACTGTAGGCTATTTCTAAGTACCTGTTATTGCCGTAGCTCCTCCATGAATATCAACCTATCCATTCATTTTCCTACCCATCCATCCATGAAACATCTGTCAAATATCCTCCATATGCCAGGCACCACGTCAAGAGTTATGAAAGCAAAGATGACTATATCGAAGTTGCAAACTCTCAAGTAATTCTTTCTATAATGAAGGAGATAGTCACATAAAAAAAAAACAACAACACACAAACCAATGGCCCTGCCCCAAGTAAAGATATATTCCTATGTACTTAAAAAACTTTTGTGTCTTTTTGGTAGACTAAAGAGTCAAAGTTGTCTGAAAATCTGGTGCATATACCTCTTCCAAAACCTGAAGGACTGAATGATACTAACGGGGAGAAAATGGTGTTGATTGTTTGTCCAGGATTTTTAGCTGATTTGGGGAAATGACTATCTCATGGTAACTTGAGTAGAAACAATTGCGTCTGAAGAATCCAACCAGACGCTATTTTCTTTAGCCTCATATTGGAGAAAAATTATCCTAATACTGAATAGCTGTGGTTATAATTTGTTTTCATTGTATCATTTGCCATTTGTGTCTGTGTGACTCTTCATAGAAACAATACAGCCAGTGCCCTCGATCTTTGTCCTCTTTCAGCTGCTCGTCGTGACCCTGGGGTCTCCCCTGCCTTTGCTGCCCAAGCACACCACTTCCAAGAGCAGGAAGGGGCCGTCTTCTGAAGCCCATCTTTTCTGTGATTGTCTTAGGAGATACATCACACCCTCCAATTTTCACCCAACGGCTTCCTGCTGCAGGATCTAGAGTCTGGGACCTACTTTGTTTCTTTGTTATTTAAGACCTTGTTTAAAGAAAATCAATATTTCTCAAACATTAAAAAAAATTCCCTGGAGAAATACATTGTCCAAAGATTGTCCAAATACATGGACAATTGACAAAACTTTTGTCACTCAGTGATGTACTAGGAGTCACGCAATTGTCTCTGTTTTTTGATTCCATTACATTGACATGCATTTGCTTTGTTTAAAACATTTTGCTAGGAAATCTGTTAGGTTGCAAAATTGTGAAAGGGTTAGTTTTTTCCTACTGGGTTCTCATAATCTAGTGAGTGATAAAGAAAAGAACTTCCAAAACAAGGCAGGTTATAAAAATGTAGATGATTTGAGAGCAGTTCTTTTCATTCCCAGTAGTCAATAAAATATTTTTTCCTTTGGAAATTAATTCACATTTAAATTTTGCATGATATAGACTATTTTGCCCATTACTTTGATATAATGCTATTATTATTTGGAGCTTGACCTAACACTTGACATGAGAAATAGAAAATTGGGCTAACTGATCTAACCAGGAAGAATTATTTCCTGTCACCATTAATAATTCAAAAAAGAGGACCATGTTAAATGAGAAGACACTTCTCTGAGGGTAGAAGAAGGACAAGTAGGGGGACCCGGTGTTCCCACTTCACGGATCCATGTGACAGACCTTTTCAAATCTAAAGTCTGGAGACCTTGCTGATTATAGCTCATATTCAAGATAGAAAAAAATATTTTAACCTATATCTAAGATGCTAGCACATATTATTATAATATGATTATATACTGCCTTATTTATCTTATTTTACTTTATTTATTTTTTGGTGTACATTGAACATTTATTATAACTAATTGGCCATGTCATAAAACAATGCTCATGTGGCCTAAATATTGGTCACAGTCACAACAAAGCTTAATTCAGCCCAGCATACAAATGAAAGTGTAAACTGAATATTGCACTGTTCTAAAAGAAGGAAAGGAGAAAAGGAAGGAAAGAAGGAGGGAAGGAAGTGGGGAAGGAAGAGCAAGGCAGACACCCAGCTGGGCATTTCACAGACATTGTTTCTATGCAAGGTAGATATTATTATATTCACTTTGCAGATGAAAAAAGGCAAACTAGATAATTTTAAGTACTTGCCCCAGATTACACTACTGCAGTAAGTGCTGAATCAGCTCTAAACGAGGCTTGTCTGACTTTAGTCTACATACTCTTTCTTTTATACAATTGGAACTGGGATTCATGAGTAAATGCTTTGAGAGGCCTGGTAAATGAAGCAGATGTGTGAAGTACTCAATCCAAATTATAGGAGAGTGGTAAATTGCAGAATTCTGAATAAAGATACTCAGTTTCAGAAGTGTTTAATCCTGTACTGGCCAATAACAAAATGCAAATGACAATGATAACAAAAGCAGCAGCAGCAAGACAAAAAGCAGTTGTGGGATGCATTTCCTACATTTGGGGTATCCCCTACTTTCTGCTACAGTTTTCTAGATCTTTATCTTGGGAACTCAAAACTAGAGGAAATACTCATTGTCTTTTAATAATATTTTATTTTGCTTGCCATATAATTTTTTATGTGTAAGCGCAGTTGGAAGGAAGAGGGAGATGGCTTGAGTCATGCAGGAACTCACTGGTGTAGGAGGAGGGACAAATGGCAGATGTGGCAAATTGAGGAGAGAAAGATTATTTCTTCTTCCATTTACATAATGCCTTAGTAATGCCTATAATGCTTTTTAAATTTTTTTTTTTTAATTTGAAGTATAGTTAGTTACAATGTGTCAGTTTCTGGTATACAGCATAATGTCCCAATCATGCATATATATACATATATCATTTTTATATTGCTTTTCATGAAAGGTTTTACAAGATATTGAATATAGTTCCCTGTGCTATACAGAAGAAATTTGTTTTTTTATCTATTTTTATATATAGTGGCTAACATTTACAAATCTCAAACTTCCAAATTTATCCCTTCCTACCTCCTTTCCCCGCTAACCATAAGATTGTTTACTATGTCTGTGAGTCTGTTTCTTCTGTAGATGAGTTAATTAGTGTCCTCTTTTTTTTTTTTCTTTCTTTCTTTTTTTTTTGGATTCCACATATGAGTAATGTTTTTCTTTCTCTTTCTGGCTTACTTCACTTAGAACGACAATCTCCAGGTCCATCCATGTTGCTGCAAATGGCATTATTTTATTCTTCTTTACATCTGAGTAGTATTCCATTGTATAAATATACCACAGCTTACTTATCCAGTCATCTGTTGATGGACATTTAGGTTGTTTCCATGTGTAGGCTATTGTATATAGAGCTGCTGTGAACATTGGGGTGCTTGTGTCTTTTCAATTTAGAGTTTCCTCCAGATATATGCCCAAGAGTGGGATTGCTGGATCATATGGTAAGTCTATTTTTAGTTTTTTGAGGAATCTCCATACTGTTTTCCATAATGGCTTAATGGCTGCACCAAACTACATTCCCACCAGCAGTGCAGGAGGGTTCCCTTTTCTCCACACCCTCTCCAGCATTTATTGTTTGTGGATTTTTTAATGATGGTCATTCTGACTAGTGTGAGGTGATACCTCATTGTAGTTTTGATTTGCATTTCTCTGATAATTAGTGATATGGAGCATTTTTTTTTTCAGCCATTTGCATGTTTTCACTGGAGAACTGCTTGCTTAAGTCTTCTGCCCATTTTTGTATTGGGTTTGTTTGTTTTTGTTATTAAGTTGTATGAGCTATTTATATATTCTGGATATTAAGCCTTTGTCAGTTGCATCATTTGCAAAAATTTTCTTCCATTCCATAGGTTGTCATTTTGTTTTGCTTTTGGTTTCCTTTGCTGTGCAAAAGCTTATAAGTTTAATTAGGTCCCGTTTGTTTATTTTTGCTTTTATATCTATGGCCTAGATGGACTGCCCTAGGAAAAAAATTGCTAAGATTTATGTCAGAGAATGTTTTGCCTATGTTTTCTTCTAGGAGGTTTATAGTGTCTTGTCTTATATTTAAGTCTTTAAGCTGTTTGAGTTTATTTTTGTATGATTTATTTGTGTATGGTGTGAGGTAGTGTTCTAACTTCATTGATTTACATACTGCTGTCCAGTCCTATTATGCTTTTGATCTTGGCTTAGATATAACTTCCTCCAAGAAGGATTCCTTGATCCTGCGATGTTTGAATACTTCTGTAGCACCTTGTACTTACCCTTTCACAGAATGTTATACTCTATTTAATTGCCTATGTATTTGCCTTTCTTCTCTTACTCTCAACTCTGTGTTGCTAGGAATCATGTCCAGCCTGCTTATCATTGCATCTCTAATATTGTATACGGCATTTATAACTGAGTTGGTGCTCAATAAATATTTATTGAATGAATGAGGGAATAAGTAAATATTAAATGTTATACTTTTAATGTACATTTATTTATATTGCTTTGGAAAATTTTTAACTCTTCGCATGACTCCTAATTGTAGAAATGAAAACCTTCCTTGTGAAGTTTTTGGAAACAAATATTTTGTAGTCATTCTAAATAAGTTGCTGGACATTCAGAGCTTGGTATGTTATTAGTCAAAGTTTGGTCATGAAAACAAAGCACTCTAGGTATTTCGAACAGGAAGGGTTTATTTATTTATTAAACTTTTTTTAAGGAAAAGTTTAAATTTAAGAGTTTAAAATCAGATGGAAGAACTGAGAATGTGGTGGCAGTCATGGAAAGCTGTTGCTAGGTTTCAGGAGATCAGAAATTTGTAGATACCCGCTGCCAATGGAATTAGTTGTCTTCAGTGTGAAAGGGGATGAGATATAGGAGAAATCCTAGAAGCCACTTCCAAATTACCTATGCCTGTACATTACTGCTGGAAGGATAATAATAATTTGGGTTCTCTTCCATCTTCCAAATTTCATGTGAGTGCCCCTCACAAAGAGAAGGCATCTTAGTTGTCTTAGTTTCCTGTGGCTGCTGTACCAAATTACCAAACATGTGGTGGCTTAAAACAGCATACATTATTCATTCACAGTTTGAGGCTGGAAGTCTAAAACAGGTTTCACTGGGCTGACATCAATGTGTTGTCAGAGCCACACTTCCAGGGATTCTAGGGGCAAATCCATATTCTTGAATTTTCCAGTTTCTGGAGAACATCCCTATTCCTTGGATCACTGCATCGTACCACCTTTTTCGTCTTCCTGTTTCTTTCCATCACATTGCCTTCATCTTGTGTTTCAAATCTCCCTCTCTTCTTACCTCTTATAAGGATGAGTGCAATTACATTTAGGGTCAACCTGGATAATCTCCACATCTCAATATTCTTAATTTAATAACTTCTGAAAAGTCCCTGTTGTGATACAAGGTAACACTCACAGGTCCCAGGAATTAGGAGCTGGATATCTGGAGGTGAGGGGGATAGGAGGTGGAAGGAGTGGTACTATTCAGCAGTATAGGGGAGAGCATACAAAGAAATGAAATTGAATGCTGGCTATAAAACAATCAATATCCAGCACAGAATTCACTAATGCTAAATTATCCATGAAGTTAATGGATTTTGATATTTGGGCACTAATAGGAGATATGTGTCCTGAAGAAGGAAGCCATATTTCTATTTTCATCTCTTTTGGTTGGAGCACATAGAGATCAGTGGTTTTAATTCTGAGTATAACTCTTTAAAAATTTTTTTTCCTGAGTCATTCTAAGGTAGATGGAAGTAACCAGTTGTTTTAGTTCAAATGCAAGAACTTTCTAACCTTAAGAGTTGTTCTATAATATAATATGCTGCTTTGTGAAATAATGACAGATATTGGTGGGCATGAAATTAAGAGGCATGTGATTACTGTCTATGAAGTCCTTAAAGTTCTATCCATGCCAGTTTCATTTAAAGGTTCTGTAATTTAAAAAAAGTTTCTGTAATTCATAATTAAAGAAAATACTTTCTGATCCATTTAGATTTTCAGATTTAACCACTTCTTGAGCTTCTAATAAGTTCTTTATATTTGGTTTTTACTGGAGTAAGTGCAATTTCTTTTTAGTTTACTCTAAATTTAATGGGCTGGGGTTTCAGTGAATATCCCTTGCCCTGTTATTGCTGAATTATATAAAAGTCCTTATTACCAACTAATGTCTTAAATTAGAATTGTTTGTAACTTCTCCTTTCTTAGGTTATGCACACTATTTTTCAATAAGTCCTATGGTTTCTACTTATTAAGTCTATATTTACTTTATTTTTATCTTTATATCCTTTATGAGTTAATAGGTCTTACTAATGCATTCTTTCAGTCATCACTTACCTAAACAAAATATATAAATTCTTTTATAGACAATGTTTGTACACCCTGCCCTCCACCCCAAATTCTCATGTTGAAACTGATGGTGTTTGGAGGTGGGGCCTTTGGCAGGTGATTAGGTCATAAAGATGGGGCCCTCATGAATGGAATTAGTGCCCTTATAAGAAAGACCCAAGAGAACCTCCTTGCTCCTTTCGCCATGTGAGGACACAGTGAGAAGATAGTCATCTGTGAACCAGGAAGTGAACCTCTCCACACACCTAACCTCCTGGCACCTTGATCTTGGACTTCCCAGCCTCTAGAACTGTGACAATAAATTTTTGTTGTATATAAGCCACCCAGTCTATGGTATTTTGTTATAGCCATCTGAACAGACTAAACCATATTTCTTTCCCCCACTTCAATTTGTGTTTTCAATTGGTCTTTGAAACTATTCTGGTTCCACAGCATCATTCTTGAGGTAAAAAGATAGTGTTATAGAAGAATTTTCAGTATAACATTTTATTTGTGTTTTGTTTAGGTACCTTTTGATACCTACTGACTTGTTAATCAAAGTGTAACACAGTGGAGTATTTTCAGGTTGTAGCAGGAGAGAAAGGCTTCATTGTTGGGGTATCTCTTTGGTAAAATGTTTACAGGTCTTATACAAAAAAATAGGCTGAAGTCCTGGTTTGATATAACCCTGTGAAGCAGTGTGGGTTGTACTACGCATTATCATTTCAGAACTTTTCAGATAAAAGACATCTCCCCAAATCTTTCTTTTTCACTTTCTAATGCTTCTTATTTCTGTATACATTCCAAGTATAGATCTGGCCAAGTGATTGCTCTAGATATATGCGTGACACCTAATCAGAACCAGGGAGACAATGAATCCTTTTTTGAACATCCTGGGAAAAGAGTCCTTTGTTCTTTTTCTATAAAAATTAAACACGACACCAAAGGCACAGACAACAGACAACAGAAGAAGAAAATAGACAAATAGGACTTTATGGATATTTAAAAATTTTGTGTATTAAAAGACACTATCAGTGGTAAAAAGGCAACTCACAGAATGGGAGAAAATACTTGCAAATTACTTACTGATAAGGGATTAATATCCAGAATACAAAGAGAACGTCTTAAACTCAATAACAAAAACAACATACAACCAGCCTGATTCAAAAATGGGCAAAGGACTTCAATACACATTTATTCAAGGAAGATATACAAATGACCAACAAGCATATGAAAAGATGCTCAACATCACTAATCATTAGGGAAATGCAGATCAAATCAAGATATGAAGTAACACCCTTTAGGATGGCTGTTGTCAAAAACAAATAAAACCAGAAGACAATTGTGGTAAGAATGTGGAGGAACTGGAATGCTTGTACACTATTAGTGGGAATATAAAATTGTAAAATGATACAGCTACCATGGAAAACAGTATGGCAGTTCCTCAAAAAATAAAAAAAATAGAATTACCGTATGACCCAGCAACTCCACTTCTGGGTATATACCCAAAAAGGATTGAAACCAAGGTCTTGAAGTGATATTTGTATACTTATGTTCACAGCAGCATTATTCACAGTAAGTGAAATATGGAAGCAACACAAGTATTCGTCCATGGATGAATGGATAAGCTAAATGTGGTATATATTATACACACACAAACACACACACACACACACACACACACACACACACACACACACACACACATACATACACACACACAATGGAATATTATTTAGCCTTAAAAAGGAAAACAGTTCTGATATATGCTACAGCATGAGTAAATATTAAGGACATTATGTTAAGTATAAGCCAGATACAAGAAGATAAATATTGTATTACTCCACTTACATGAGGTACTTTGAGTATTTAAAATCATAGAGACTGAGATTAGAATACTGGTTGCCAGGGGCTGGGGAAAAGGGAGGAATGGGGAATTACTATTTAATGGGTATAGAATTCCAGTTTTTAAAGATGAAAAATAATTCTGGAGATGGATGGTGGTGATGGTAGCACAACATTTTGAATATATTTAACGCCACTAAGCTTGTATGCTTAAAATGGTAAAGATGGTAAATTTTATGTTACGTGTATTTTATCACAAAAAAAGGAAAAAAAAAGGTCAAATGAGAATATAAGATAAAGTACAGCAATAAAGTCATAAAACTGAAATACAAGTTAAATATCTTGGAATCACAAGGGCAGTTCTTAAGTTGTCAAAAGTCAACAAGCTGTGCATAGTTAATGAAGCCAGCAAACTAGAAGGTGGAGAAAAGAGAAGAAACTTGTTTCAGTGACATCATTTGAACTTCTGAACTTCTGCTGAGTCTGAAGCTCAGTATACTCATTGGATCTTCCAGTTATGTGAACCAATATATAATTTTTGTGTAATCCGGTTTAAATTGGGTTTTCTAAATTAAAAAAAACTCTTAAATGGATACATCCTGGTAGGTATCTAAATCATTTTGTGTATAGCAACTACGTGTCACAGCTCCATCTAGACTCACTCTTCATTTCTTTTCACTTACTACTTTTCTGGTCTGTCTTCCCCAGGATCTAGCTAATGATTCCTTTACTCCCTGCCTCACCAGAACATTTTTGCAGTTGTCTCCCAGTATTCCACTGCATCATTCTCTAAGTCCCACGGCATCTCTTCCTTTATGACATCATTCTCTCCAATAGAATAAGCGAAGGATGAGTACATTTTTTATTTATCTCTGCCATTTCTTTCCTCTGAAATCAAGTATTGCCTGCCTAAGTGCTCAGAAGAGGATTTCATGGAATGTTTGGAGGCAGAAATTGCAAAACAGTGTATAACCAGTCGCAGAAGTTATGGGAGTTCCTGCTGGGGAGATTTGGGTTCTCCAGAGTTTCAGTAAAAGATGGATGCTGGTTTATTAGGGCTGAGTATCTTTGGGGTGGTAGTGATTACCCAAAGGCCCTTCCTCGTTGATATAAATTCTCATCTATTTCCAATAAAGATGCTGTGCTTTTCTGTGCAAGATGTCACTGAAAAGGAGGTTTTCTTACTAGACTGCATTCATGAGGAACTGGTTCTTGGTTTCTTTGAAGGAGTCTTTGAAGACTGCTGTTTTGTACTCTCTTAACTCTAAAATATGTGATAACCTGGAGTGCTGTGCTGATTTGAAAAAAGCTTCCCCTTTTCTCTCTCCTGGCTGCTTATCTTGAGGGTCTTAGGGCTGCTTTTTGTTCCAAAAGTTCACCAAATGCCTTGTTTTTTGAAGATAATACTTTTGTGTGTGGCTCATGCTCTGCCTTCCTCTTTCTTATAGTTGGTCCATTCCTGTTTGCCATCAATGATCTGTTGAAAGCATTATACTCTTTGTAGTTATTGTTTCTTTAAACATGCTCATTCTTCACACACGCACCTGGGCAATTCATACTTATCCTTCTGCTGTGAGGCACTTTGGCAAGGAATATTGCTGGCCCATTCTCCCATCCCCCACTTGGGGATCATGTGCTCCTTCCATGTAGTTCCATCACACCTTGTACTCCCCACTGCAAGGCATTTAACACACTATAATATAGCTACCTATTGACTTACCTTCCTCACCCACTGACTGCAAGCCTCATGAGGACAAAAATTTTATCATGTATCCTGCTTGTGCCAATGCCAAACACAATGCTTGATCTGATGTATTTGCTGAATGAATGAATCCTAAAATAATTTAATGTCTGCTCTGAGAGGTTGGATACAGAGGGCATTTTTGAAAATGTCAAAATTTTTCATAGAATTCGTTTGTAGAAAACACATATTTTTGGATTTGAGGCAGACTGTTAAATGTTGAGGATTTCTTAGACTAATTTAGAATTAGAAAGGTACTTGTGTATTATATTGTTGCTTAATCAAATTTCTCCTCTTATATTATGAAATAATCATTATTTACTCACCACATAAGCCAGACAAGCCTTATAATGGTCAAGAGTCTAATTGCTGACAAGGCCTGAAAGTTAATATAAGGGTATTTAAAAAAATCAAGCCAACATAAAACATTGGATGATTTCACATCAAAATCCAGATTTCCAGCTTATCCTGGAAAACTAGAAATTTATCAGCACTGAAACCTCATTCCTTCAAAACAAAAACGAGGAGTGGATTTCTGTTTTAGATGGAGTACATGTCCTTGGTTAGCCATGACCCCCAACTTCACATGAGACATATCTCTCGTATGAATATGTTATAATGTCACTTAGTGTCCCAGGACAACCCATATAAACCCAAAAGATACTTGAAATATGGAAGACAGTGGTTTTTGGTAACTGTTGACAACAATTCAGAACAAGTTCTCCAAAGAAAATGAATTTTTATTTCTACTAATTATATTGAAATGAATGAATCCGAGACAGATGTCTTAAGTCATTAGTACAAAAACAAGACTTTTATAGCATTTTGTACATAGCTGCTATTGTTTCCATTCTATTCTTCTACCCTTGCCTTCCTCAAAACGTTCTCTGATGCGACTGTTTCATATCATAAGTTTGAAAATGTCATTCCCCTAATTAAAACTCTTAGCCTCAAGGATCTCCATATGGCTCCTACTTCTCTTCTCATTTTCTCCTGGACTTGTTCTCCTCGTTTCTCACCAAGCTTCAACTATTGATCTTTTAGTTCCAGAAATAAGTTAGATAATCTCTCAGCAAGACCTTCACGCAAATTCTTGTCTTCCTGTTTGCTAAAAAGGTGCTCATCTTTCTGGTCTCATTTTCAAACACTCTGCCTCTTAGAGACTTTCCCTGACTACACAGTCTGCAGTGGCTTACCTCCCTCATGGCTCTTTATTATTTACATCACATTCATCAGGATTTGTAATTAGATATTTATTAGTGTATTTACTTTCCACCCTATAATACTTCACACTACATGAGGGTAAGGCTCACATGTGTTTTATACACTGCTATATGTAGTATCATGTCTACCGCATGATATGTTCAGTAATATTTTGAATAAAAGAAAATATATTAGATGGACATGCAAATTTGGAGTTTAAAACTGTGAACTTTGCATGATTTGGGGTTTCAGGTGATAATATTTCTCATTATAAGAAAAAAATTCCTAAAATTTAGAGCATGAAAAACACTTGTTTTGAAATAAACAAATACATATTGAGGTAACTCCCATTTGAGGCTCTAGGATGTACTACGTACTGTTTTCCAGATGAATGCAGTTCTGTGTTTCTCCCTTTTTCAAATGGGAAATGTAATCCCACTTGGGAAAATATTGCAAGAGTCTATAAGCATGTGAGTAATCTCAGTCTGGTTGTGCTCATAGAGAATTTTCAATTTAGCAAATAGGTAGACATCCTTTTTCCATTGCTTGGTATTTTCTCATAGAACTGAAAATTTCTTTCCAAGGAATGCAAATTTGATTAGGGATAGCTATGCACTGACATTTTGTATTCTTCATTTTTCTATGGTGATGGAATTATGCAGCAACTTGGCCTGGCTAGTGTTTTGCTGGTGGTTTTGCATTGTTCCTTGAATTCTGTGAAATTACATCACTGGCATGTAGAATCAGTTTTTCAAGGATAGCTGTCATGGACAAAGAGTACAATATGTTTACATTTCCTGGGGGAAATACCCTATATATGCGTACTTTGTGCTTACGTTTATTGTTCTAGCATCAATTACAAAATACTTTGATTAAAAATTTCCATTGTCACCTGATTGCATTTAAGTGTTTTTTGTTTCTCAAGGTGTTTCTTGTGACTAGAAATTTGGAATTAGAGGATTTAAGTTTAAATTCTAAATAAAAGAAAAATTAAATGAATGGTCTTTCACTTTGTTGCTTGCAGGTGCAGTTTCATTTAACACATACTGCTGACCCTATGTTTTCTCATGAATACATAACACAAAGATATACATTCTTATTCTTGGTTTTGTAACATGAAACATATTCAATGTTCTTTTCTTGTTTTTGTAACATGAAACATATTCAATTTAAATTAAGGTAATTTAAGGCATTCCTTTGGGGAAGGGCTGTCAGAAAACTGTTTAGTGCTTCTTTCTCTTGCTTTCCATTACAACATCATTCAAAATTAAGAATAGTTTGGGAAAACGAACTTGGTGATTTCTATTTTAGACTGCTAAATTGTGGAGATTTGAATGTAAGCTTGGTCAATAAAATACATAGAAACGCCCCCAGAGCAGGGGCTTGGTTTTGCTCACCATTGCTTAAGAGAATCCTTGGTACATAGAAAGCGCTCAACATGTATTTATTGAACGAATGCATTTTTCTTCTATTACTCAGACTGCCCATATTTGTTTGCAATACTGTGAGACAGTGACAGCAGAAAAACTGGGAAGGTGAGATTTTTTAGCTGAGTGACCAGACTGTCTATTTACAATCTGGTTGAACTGGACTGAATAAGCAACCCTGGGAATCTTTGGGAACATCTGAAAGGAGAATGCTAATCTTAGCTAATGTTTGTATAGCAATTTATTCTTCTAAAGGCTTTACTTATATTAACATACATCATCCTTACAACACCCGAAACTAGAAGTAGGAAATGTTCTCCACTTTACAGAGGAGAAACCAAAACACAAAGGAACTAGGTAACTTGCCCAAGGTCCAATATCTAGTAAGGGGCAGAAATGGGCTCTAAAATCTGCATTCTTTTTTTTTTTCTTAAAATCTACATTCTTAATTCACTGTGCTATTGTGAGTTTGAGGAATGGGTGTTTGGAAATATTTTGAGCCCCAGGATAAAGAGGGACTTGTCAGTTACAGGCATTTTTAAATAAGAAAAACCAGATAACTTTGTGACGATGCTGTTTCATTATTAACATGCACATTGATCTGGACATGTATATACACACATGCATACTTACCCACATAGATATTATGCATATATATACACATATATATATATATGCTTTTGTCAATTAAATGTTTGACTATATATATGAGCCTTTTGATTCTCATTTATTCTTTGTGTGTATGTGTGTGTCTGTATTTGTGTATAATATTTACTAATTTTTAAAAAAGCTTTTAGGCACAGATTTTAAAGGAAAGGAAAAAATATAATCACCCTGTCTAGATAATCAGTTGTTTTATTAAAATTATAAAGTAACTGAATATGTTCAGAAAATTAAAACAATTCAGAAAGAAAAAATAAAAATTGAAAACCTTCTTTTTCCTCACCACACACCCCACATTCATACTCCCTAAAAAGACTTGTTTACTCAGTTTAACCAAGTGCTATCAATTTTTTTTTGTAAACAGGAGAGCTTTTCTTAAATAAAATTTAAAATTTATCAGGAAAGGATTACTATAATAGATACAAATTTACATGAATGTATTTTTAAATTTTACTCTTCAGAGAACAGAGTGTTTTGTTGTATGGATATATCACATATTAGTTATTCAGCCTTTCATTGATTGAATTTTGGGTTGTTTTTGATTGTTTGATTTTACAAAATTAACTACAATGTTATAACTCTTGTTATATGTGCCTCGGTATGTATATTTTTGTATAAATATGCTGTAAATTCTTGTCATAGATTTCCTCAGTCTAGTAGTATATAAATTTTTAATTTTGAGAGATATTGCCAAATTAATTGCCAAATTACTCTTAGAAGGTAACACTAATTTATGTGCTCACTGACAGAATATGGGAATCTCCATTTCCCCCATTCTAATTATCAACAAACTTATAAACTACCTATTTGATGGACAAAAATTAGTATCCGATTTTAATTATCTAATTGTGAATGCATTTGAACATCTCATAAGTTTATTATTTTTCTCACACTGTAAACTTCTTTTTTGCATTTTCATTGTATTATCTTACTGATTTCCCTGATCATTCTGTCACTTTTTCCCTAAATGCTTTCCTTTTACAAAACATTCTTGGTTATAACTTTGGCCTTACGATAAGGAACTTTGTTAAGTAGGTCTGTAAAATGGGATAGAGAAGGGTATTTCTAATTCCTCATAGAAAATTTTGCTCAAAAGTTTACCAGAAAGGACTTTACAAAGGGACTGATAGGTGGCATGCTCCTAAGAAAATACAGTTTAAGTACAAAAGACACAAGTTGAACTGACTGAAGAAAGGAGGTCTTATCACGTGGTAATTCTTTTTGGTAGTCTTCTATTCTTTAGGTTTGACTGTCACTTTTAATCATATTTTGGCACATAGATTTGTATGGTAATGCATACTTTGTCATGTTCTCTCTGGAGAGAGAACTTTTAAATTTTGGGAAACCCAAATCAATGAGAGAATTTCTTGAAAGATTCTGTAAGACGTGAGCAAAAATATTCCATACTGAGCTCTGATTATAATTAAAATAAGTGTTCTTCCTTTTACTTATAATTTTAGCTCTGCGTAAGCAACTGAAGCAACTGAATCATTTCCTTTTTCTCCATTTCTCTGCACTATAAAAATTTCCATATTATTCTTGATAAAAACAACAAAAATGTATTCATTGAAACCTTAATTTATATAGTTGTCTCTTAAATCAATTCTTTTTAATCCTAACATGCTTCAACATTTTAATTTTAAAACACTTAAAAAATCCTATGGAAATTTGAATTTAATTTTTTATGTGTGAGTGTTATTAATTACTTAATGATAATTTTTTTGTTAAATGTACACATAAGAATCCTTTACTAAAAATGCTTATGTATCTTATATCTATTTTAATTTATATATATTTGGTAAACTCTTTTTTATGTGAATGAAGAAATTCCTGATAATCTATCATGTAATATTAATCCTGGGAATTTTTATTGCTGCAGCTTATCAACTTTTTGAATTTCATTGAAATACTTTAATTGTTTTTATATATTATAAAGCCTACCATAATAATAATTTCATCCTTCCTAGTTTCATTCTAGAAAATATTTTTTCACTCAGTGTTCATGTTGTCACTGACAATCTCTTAATTTTAAGACATCAAATTTATTCTAAAAGTTGGGTTTTATGATCTGTTATCAGTTATTACAAATTATAATTTATACAGAGGCAACTAATTGGTTCCAAGTAATCAAAATTATTCTAGTCCTAAAAGTCTGTAATCTATGCTTACTTTATAGACATTTCTAAATTTTACCATAATTTGAGATTTTACATGACTTCAAATAATTTCTGTATGCATTTCCTTCCTAAATTTTTGAGTTAGAACTTGAAATTTTGATTTATATACTATAAAATTTTAAATAATGGAAAATTAATTTGAAAAATTAAACCAATTTTTTCTAAAAATGTATAATGTTCAGTCAACATAATTTAAGCAATTAACATGAAAAAAAGAGATTTTTTTGATATCTTATCTAGAAAAATTATTTCTCTTTTAGAATTATAAAGATATTAGAAATAACACCAAATGTAATCATCAGAATATTTCTTCCCATATTAAAACACTAATAGTGTGCTTATTTTTAAAACACTGAGACTATGGGGCAACATTTTTGTGCGCTTAAAATTGAAATGTTACTTATGTATGAACTAATGTTATTTATGTATGTTCTTTGAATTACATTATTTGATTATTTCCTGAGTCCACACCAGGTGCTAAGTACCTTTTAATAAAGAAAAATGGTGTTAAGGGGCTTAAATATATAGTATTGTTACGATAAGGAAGTGGATCCTTTGTACCATCCACATCATTGAATTAATGACTCCTCTCATTGTAAAACATCATATTTTAAATGCACCACCAGTTGTTATTCACTCATCCATTCATTCCACAATGGTTTGCTTATTTATCTAATGGTTACTAAAACGTATACTATATACAAGACAATGAGAATTTTGACAGGAAAAAAAATTTCTCAACTTGTTGAAAAGAAAGAAATGGAGGCTTAAAATAATAGTATAATTGAATGCCATGACAAAAGTACCCATGAGAGCCATAAGAACCAAGGAGATGTACAATCCAGCTTTACCAAGAATACTAAGTATTATATCCAGGCAATGGAAGGGAGAGCATGAGAGTGGAAGTAATGATATTTTGTGTCCTGGAGAAACCTCTACGAATTCTGGAATAGAGAAGGCAACTAACAATTGTAAGGAGGGAAAGGAACACAAAGAAATGGCAAAATTATCAAATGCAAATTAGAACACCATTTAAAAATGCCCGCCATAATTTTAGGAACATTGCCTCATATAACCTGTTATTGCTGAAAGTTTCTGCTCACAAAATGAGAGAAATATTTCTTCCCTAAGAGACTGAATTTCTAGTTCTTTATTCAACTTGCTTAAAAAATAGATATTAGTTAGGAATGTAGGTGGTCATTTAAGCTTTGGGATTTCAGGGCTCTGAAAATTTCATCTTCAAGAAACAAAATGCTGAAATGTACAATGAAAGTTAACTAAGTCGAAATGATAGCATTAGATCCAGTACACTTGGTAATTAAATGTCAAAGTTCTCAAGTTTTGAGTACACAAAGTCCTGCTGCCCAGTTCCCTGTAATGTTAATTTGTTCTCAAACAAAATAAATTTTATAGTACTTAAAGCTCACTACTATTTTTTTGATTCTTCAGAAAACTAAAGTATTTGTAAAGATACATTTCACCTGCTGACTTGTCTTCAGTAATACCCTACTATTTGGTCTAGTTTTTTTTTTTTTTTTTAATTGTGCTCCTTCAGTCAAAAGCTGACACATCTGTCGAAATACAGTCACTCATATACTAGTCAGTCACACTCTTATAATGTGTCTGTCATCATGTTAAAACAGTCATTTGCTGACATATTTTATGGCCATGAACATGTTTCAGAAACCAGCAAAAAGGATTGGCCTTTAAAAAATAAGCAAGAGTAACATTTCCCTCTAGTGAAACGACATATAATTTGAAGTAATAGTGTGTCAATAGTGACTATAGGAAATTGCTAGAAAGTGGACATTTCCAAGTCCGCTTTTATCTGGGAAAAAGTAATTCTTTCTAAACCAGCAAACATTTTATTGAATTAAAAGCATCTTTGTCAGATTTGGAAAATGTTTATTGCACAAGGTTTGAAGTTCTGAACTTCTCTATAAATATGTGGAATAGCAATTTTGTAAAGGATAAATGTTAATGCTGTACAAGGTAGCATTCTAATCTCAATACCTTTTCATTTATATTATACCATGTCCAAATTGACTTTGGTGTTTAATAACCTCTATCAAAAAGTGTAAGAATAGTCAGGGAAAATTTATAGATGGAAACATAAACATACACATAGATCAGTTTTTGTCTAATGGTTTATTCCAAAAGCTCTTTTGAAATATGTCATGGATAAAATCCAATTATTTAATAGGTAGGAAACATTTTTGAAAATGATAAAGCATAGAAAAGTCCAACAAGATTATATACAAATGCACACTAATTTTTTACATGTCATTGAAATTGGCAAAATGAATACTTTAGTGGATCCCTAAGTAGCTATGAGAGTAGTATCTCTTCAGTGAAGAATTCACTTTCTAAAAATACTTGCTAGTTCCCACTCTGCATTAACTGTATACAAAGAGTACCTCACATTCCATTCATACTACTATTATATTTCGATTCATCAGAATATTCACTTATAATTCCAAGATCTTATTATTGAAATATGAAAATCATTAAGTATTAAACTCGAAAAAAAAGGTTTACTTATTTTCTAAAATGCTTGCTAAATAAGCAAAGAGATCACAATCCTGAAAACTATTTCATCAGTATTGACACCCAGTTGGAGTTGTGGGTAAGATCGCATACTCATATGTTGAACATTTTTGAAATTATAGTGACTTTATTATCCAACAAGATTTGTTAGTTCTTTTTAAGCAATTATTTAAAAGTATTTCAGTGTTTCTTATTAACATAGACATTTAAATCTAGTACCAGGTCCCTAGCAAGCACAGAAAGCCAAACTGTTTTACAGATGCTTGTGCCCACAGAAGCAGTTTTTATAGAAGAAATGTTATTTCACTTTATTTCACTTACTTGGTTTCTTTGTTCATTAAGCTAATTACTCTAGTCTACATTCACGCCTTTCATCTACCTTGTTTCTTGAGCTTGATCCTTTCCCAACCCTGAATCGACTGTTACTGAACAGTTGAAGCTGAACAGGAAGGAATTGCAGGTGTCAACTCACAGTTTACAAATATGACATCTCCTCTGGCATAGCTGGAAATATGAAATATTGATTTATGTGCAGTAAAAGGTCTTATAAAAATGATCACATACACATGAGAGATTAATGCGCAGGAGATCAATAGAAATTTCATTCTTGACGCTAGACTGTCACCTATGGTGAAATGCTAAAATACAGAAATCAATATTATCTATGAAATGTCAAATTTATTATAATTATGAGGATGAAAGCTGGCCAAGTGGCTCCCAGGAGAGAAGGAAGGATAGGTTACTGTGCTGAAGCATCCTTCATGTCCCTTGTTCACTTGCTGCCAATTTGAGAGCAATATTGGTGCAGGGGGTTTTCAGGCATTATGTACCGCTGTGTAGTAACAAATTCCTGCTGGAATATTTAACTCTTGAAACTGACAATAATACAAGTGTCCACATAGTCAAAAGGTGTACAACTTTTAGCTCCAATATATGAGCTAGATTTAAACATAGATTTTAATGTGGTATGTGTACCACAGCCCATTGCTTAGGAAAATTGAGATTTTACAGACAGAAGATTAATAAAATCATGGTGCAATTTTATTCATGCTCATGTTCTGTTCTCTCCAGTGGTGGGGGGCAAGGGGAAATCCTAAATTATCTATTAGTAGGCTTCACATTTTCTATAGTTTAAGCCATTCGCTTGATTCTTAGAAATTGCCATTCAATTTCCACTGCTAGGCAGCAATTCTTTGAAAAGATTTTTATGAGTTTGTGGCAGCCTACCAGTCCCATGTATCAAGTTTAATAGAGTCTTTGAAAAAGTAACACAAAGCTAAAATTTTATGAGCCCATAAGAAAACAATAAAATGAGGGTATTTTGTCTTTCCTTTTTAGTGGGGAGGGGTTTTTTAAAAAGTTGAAGTTAAAAGCATAAAAGAAAACATTCTTTTAGCATATTCTCCATGACTACAGAAAAGCAGAGTATTAAACACTTACTAATAGTATTGTTTTTCCTCATAACAAGACAAGGTTTTACTAGTGAACGTTAATGTTGTTACACTGTGATTTTTGCAGAGATTGTTGGTGTAGGTACAGGGAAGATGAGTGCACCTGACCAGTGAATTAGGAATCTTGAAGGAAAATCCAGATTCCATTGTAGATAGTAGAGGTGATGAATAGATTCAAGCTTAGTGTGATTCACATTTTAAACAGAAGCAGTGTGCTCTGCCATCCACGCCTAGAGGACTGTATGAAGAGCATGTTTGTTTTGCTATGCTGGTGCCTCCATTTAGAATGTCCTCAGGAACTGGTGAAATGAGTGAATGAGTGAATGAAACATTAATTCATCCCATGGTTCTCTGGTACCACATGAGCTGTAGGGGATAGAATTTCTTTCCATTTGAACTTAATATTCTATTTGTCTTGAGAATTATTATTCTCTTCTTTTTCATCCCCTTCTCAGATCTAGATAGCTCTCTGGTAACCAACACTTCTAGGTAGAACATGGACTTGAGTACGGATTGCTACGTATTAAAATCTCAAATGTGAAGTTTGCTAGTATAGATGCTTTTCATTATGCAGCCTTCAATTTATGGTTCATCACCAGATTTTTAGTTTAAATTACATACAGCATAGAAAATTTACTTTCATTATTAGTACATTAATTTGTCTTATAATAACTGTTAATGAGTTTTTTGACGGTCTTATTTGTTATTCTGTGTTTTTTAAAATCTTCCTGGCTGTAAATTTATTTTAGAGCTTTATCTTTAATCTGATTCTTAGAGAGATATTTCTTGTCTATACTTGGATTTGGTTGGAGACATTTTGACTGGAGGGGTATCTAAACACTAGCACATAGCATTTATTCTGAGTTTTTAGGTGTTGATATAAAAATTGAGCAGTGCCATTTCAACTAGTGATAATCAAGCCCCACTTCCACTAGCAAATTGCTATTTTTCTAGAGTTTTGGTTTTTCAGTGCTGTTATGTAAAGCTATTAATTTGTTCATGACATGTATTTCCCAAGTATTGCTTCTGTATTATTCTTGGAGGGACATCTGTCATAGGTGCTACTGTGCTGGCGGAATTAGACATCTCTTATGGAGCAAAACAAAGAGGAGTCATAGGGAGATTTTATAAATACTGAGCAAGACTCCATGTAAGTATCATTTAAGTCAGTGACTGTTAGTTGAATGTCTACTATATATAGGAAACTAGGATGAAAAGATGAGAAGAGCACAGACAGGGCTTTCAAGGAATGCATAAAATAGTAAAATGGGTAATATTTAGAAATAGGAAGTATTTAGAAAAGGAAATTGCAAGGCTTGGAGCCTATACAGGCTATCCTGAATCTTTGGATTGGTACGCTGTAGGCTCAGATAAAAACGTATTTCCACATCCTTTAGAAAAGAGTTAGTCCATAGACATTCCAGAGACATAAAATACAAAGTCATTTCTCATCTATTATTATTGAATTATTTACTTTTCCTAAATATTATCTCTTTTGGCCAGAATTGTAGGATTATTATTACTGCCAAATATGATAGAAGATTCATAAACTTTCCTCCAGTTGGTAATATAAACACCTTTTTTTTTTTAAATCTGGAAAAGAGATAAAGATTTATTTACTTTTTAAAAAATGCTGTAGCATTTACACAATTTATAAATAGAGATTTGGGAAGATTTTCCACTCTACACATCTTCTTAAGGCTTTTTTTTTTTTTTTTTCTCTTCTTCTGTACCTCAAGTACCAAAAGCAGTTAAAGAAATACTTAATGCAACCCAGTTGAAGAGATAGGCACTTCTTGCAGTCAGGTCTCAATTAAGAGATAAAAGACAAAAAGTGCAAAGCGCTTGATAAAGCTAAGAATACAAGGCCAGCCATGGATGTGCTTGAAGCTGTCCATAGCGATAACTGGATAGTCAGCTGGAATCTTCTTGAATTGAAGTGGGTGCTCTAACTTATCAAATTCCACATATGGGGAAATTATTGGTGCCTACAGTGGTGATTAACACTAACCCACTGGGTCAGAAACAAGCTGGGATAAAGGTGAAAACTGTATCTGACTATCAACACCAAATACATCCATTTAGAGAAAGATAGCAGAGGTTTTTTTCTTTTTTTATATCTTCAGTTGTGCAGGTTGTCAGGCTGGTCACACAGTTAACGCTGCATGTAGCATGCTGTCTATAATGTGCAAATTGCAATGCACATTAAAATGTAATCTACTTTAATAAGTCACATGAAGATTACATTTTAAGATAATTATTTGTGTATTTATGCTACACACCAAAAATATTTTCCTGCTTTGTTTACAGTATTTTCCCTTTGCCTTTAAACATAATGATTGCAACTATTAGTACTAAATAACTCCCTCTTTCAAATGGTTGGGAGCAAAGTTATGGATATTCAAATTTTGAATTCCTGGAACCATGGTTCATAGTATAATGTTCAAATGCTTGATCTTATTGAATTTCCCAAAGTTAAACTTGTTATGATGTTGTGATCATCAAAAACCTCACTTTGCATCAGTAATTAGAACACTTGAATTATGCAGATAGTCTTATAAAGTTGTCCACTTTCCAATTCCTGTGTAGACAAAAATATTTGAGAGATGACAATTTTTGAAATAGTTATAATGAACATCATAACCTGGGGTTTCTGACAAATCTCTTCACTTGGAATATGGCAAATTATCAATGATTTATTAGAATAGGTGAAAAGGAAGTTAGAGGAAAATGGAAATGACAAAAAATCTCCAAATTTCCCATTGTTCATTCATTTAAAAGTGCTTTTCCACTCAGCCACCAGTAAAATCACTTACAAGTGATGACACTTAACTGAAAAGATTTTCATCTCTTTTTTTTCCCCCTCTTATCCATCAGGTAAAGAAAGTACTGATGAATACTAAAATAACCCATTGGGGTCAAAAGGCAAAATAAGTCCTTGTTAGTCTATGTAGACATTGTGTACTCAGCAAGAAACAAAATGACTGGCCCAGAGTTGGTACCTAACAAATATTTCTGTGAATGAATAAACAGAGAATTGAAAATATAACTGAATTGTGAGTTGATTCAACTGTGCATTTTTAAAATCTGGAAATTATTATAATGCTCAAAATTTGCTGCATTATTTTAGTTTGCTTTGCAGAAAGCCTGTCTTAAACAACAGCCACATGACTTAATCATATATGACCATTTCTTTAATTGTATTAATGTCACTAATATACATCATAATAACTAGAAAGATTGTGATAGCCTTCCTCTGGAGCCATGAGACACTGATTTAATGTACTTGTTTTCCTCAATAAACTCTGGATTAACAGATAAAATTTCTGATCTACTTTCTGTTGAAATAATTTGGTGATCTTTGTTTTTATCTGCTTGACTATTATGACAAGAGAGTCTTACATTCTAGAAAAGTAATGGAACAATATATTGAGAGAAATGTTTCAGTTCTAGGTTATATAAAACCCAACTGAAACAGACTGAAGAAAAAATACTAGTTTATATAAACTAATATAACTGAAAACTTGTCAGGAGATCTTCAGGCACAGCTAGGTATAGGAGCTCAAATAATGTCATCAGAATTCAGACTTTCTTATCTCTTGGCTATGATTTCCTCTGTGTTGACTTCCTACTCAAGTAGCTCTTCCCATAGGAATGTTAGATGGCCCTCAGCAACTCAAACTGCTTTATTACTAAACTCAATTTAATTGAAAGAGAATCTCCATTCCAATATTCTTACCAAAAGTTCTGAAGTTGGAGCTTCACTGACTTGCTTGGGTCCTGTGCCCATCTTTGACTCAAACACTCTTACCAGACAAATGGAATATGCATTTGTAGTGTCTAGATCATATGCCCTGTCCTAATTCAATTTGTGTTGCTGGTGCAATGTGATGCTCTGTCTTGGGGCCTAGATCTAATGCTTGGACTCAGGAGTAGGATTAGTATAAGATGAATCATAAGAACTGAGTGGGAAGAAAGATGGCTCGGTAGGAAATAGAAAGATACATTTCCAGAAGAAAGAATGGATCTTGGGGTAACAGGAACAATAGATTAAATTGCAAGAAATGTAGACAAAAATGGAAATATTAGAAAAAGGATTATAAAGAATGAAAAGCTATGAAAGCTCTGAAGTCACATTTACTAAATGACTGAAGTTTTCTCAAAGGCTAAATCCAACTACTGTGGTAAAAACTGTAGAGCATTACTAAAAATCCAGTCTTCCAAAATATTTTGGAATATATTTAATTCTGTAGTTGAGAAGTATGATGAATACATTATTTCTAATATTGATTAGACTAGAAGAGAAACCAGCATATAGAGACTTCCCTATTTTTAATCTAATTTGGACTTTCATTTTGATGGCAACTGAGAGTCAAAGCTGGGGATGAGAGGAAGGGGCACATTTTCCCCACCGAAGAGACTCTAGCTGGCGGCATAAGCTGACTGGTCACACCACACTGACTTCCAGTGCCCCTAGAGGACATTATTTTTAACATCAGGAATAAAATTACATTATTGAATGAGAATGGAAAGAGGAGAAAAATGATCACCTTGATGAATTTCAGTAGATTAGCTAAAATAATATTCAGGTATAAGATCTCATCAACAACATTAAGCAGCATTTTATTCCAGACTCTTAACATGACTTAATGGATTAAGTAAAATATAATATCTGAAAGTTTTGGAGTCTAGAATAAATTAATTTAAATTTAATATAATTTGTGAATAAAATCTTTTGTTTTATACTTTGTACTTTAGAACTTTTGTCTTATGCAACTTTGCTCTGTCCTTTGGCACCTACTACTGAGAGAAGACATTATTCTTTATATTTATATTCTATTGTTTCTAGCAAAAGAAGATGTTCTATCACAGTTTTAAGCACTATTTTACTAGAATTTCAAAATTCTAGATTTTAGGACAACCATTAATTCCCTGTGATCTTGGTATGACTGAATAGACTCAGGATTATACATCTGTTTGTAAATGATTCTCCATAATTCCTTCTTGATATACCATTGCAAATAGGCAGTATTTCTCTTCAGCAAGTCATTAAGTTGTACTTAACTGTTTCAAACCTAATAGCCTATTGCACTTTTTAACCATGTCCTAAAATATCTATGGTCAAAATTTATATATTTTTGGAGCAATTTTATATATGGAATTAGGATGATATTACAAGATTAGTGTTAAGTTTTAGATAAGGTATTATATTTCAGTTTATCATGAATTGTTTTCACATTTCCTGTGCAGTTTAATCTGGGCTGACTTTATGATCAGGCATCTGTATGCTGTAGTTGAGGGGCAGCCAAAAAGCCCTCTGGACCTACTAAAACTTCCTTTATCACAGAGTCTCTTGAAACAAGTACCGTAATTCCTATCAAATGAGCTACCTTATCATTAACTCATTATTCCTAGAAAGCCCTGTGAGGATAACATATATGGTCATTAACAGAGCCATTAACATTTGAAGCCAGAAAAGGTATGGGGGCTGGAGAGGAAATTGGCAAAGGATAGGGTCTCAAGCCCCTATGGTATGCAGAAGAAAAGCCTGTTTAATTTCTGAAAAAGAAGTAATTTCACAGTTTTTCCTTCTTCATTGTTTTGTGTAGAGTAGACTGTAAATGAGATATTAATAAATTTGCTTGAGATATAAAGATTTATATAATATTTAGTACAATTTGGAAGATACGATTCTTTGTTTCAAAGGTTCTTTGTTTATTCATATATTATTCTTTCATGTAACAAAAGCTGCCTTTTAAGTTTACTTCATACCAGATGTTGTCCTAATTTTATTACATGCATTATCTCCTTTAAGTCTTCTAAACTACCCCCAATATAGGTACTGTTATTATTCACATTTTACAGAATGAAAAGACTAGCATAGACACTAATCAGCAAGGTCACATAGCTAGGAAATGATATGTGTAGGAGTTTAGGAGGGTTGAAGCACAGTGAACAAATAACAAGTAAATGAAAAACTAGTACATGTAAAAAAAACAATCAAAATGTGTGATATGACAGAGTGATGGGGTTTGGATGCAGGAGGATAGGGATTATAATGTGTCAATCAGGTGGTTAGGGAAGGATTTGGGGAGGAGGTGACATTTGAGAGAAGACCTGTAGGATGAGTAGCAATGAGCTATGCAAACACTAGTGCAAACTTCCTAAAGCAGAAAGAAGCTTAGTATGTTTGATGAAAAGAAAAGGGAACCCCTGTTAGCTATGTCTCAAATAGTCCTCCTGCAAAAGCCTATTCTATTTAGAGATCTAGCAAGATCAGAGGAAGAACAAGTAGTTTTTTTTTAAGTTCTGTTCAATTTTGTTCATTCTCTGCAGAATCAGCATGCCTTGGGTACAGGAGTGTCTTCTCTCTCTCTCTCTTTTTTTTTTGGATTTCACATTGAATCTCGTTCTCTCAACTTTCTTATCCAAATACTCTTACTGGTGTACACAGTAAGGCTCCACAGCATTTAACTGAGAAGCAACTTCTTTCTATATTCAGTCTTTATTATTGGAGTCTGGTCTTGATGAAGACAAAACATGTTCCTTTAATTCACTCAAACTCTAGTTGAGGGCCTACTATATATAATTAGGGTACTATCAAGATGAATTTGTCAGGAACATTGTCCTTAAGAAGTTTAAAGTCCAATATAAATCTATTTTTAAAGTATATATAGTATTTAAAATATTTACCTTGTTTATTTTTCGTACCCCCATCAATCTTTTTGCATTGTGATTCCACCATCCTTGGAGCCCATGGACTACTCAGAGAAAATAAAAAAGTTATTATTCAGGCTTAAGTTTCAAAAGTGATTTTTAAGTTAAAGAGACAAGAGTATTAAAAACCAAACTTTGTTGAGAAAGAAAATGGCATTCAAAGATCCGAAAGATCATAGGAACAAAACTTGGAGATCTTAGCGTCTTACTATAAAGTATAAAGTATGGAGATTATAAGACATGATGTAAGAAAAATTCTTATCCAAGACACAGGGGAAATTTTTTTCTTGTTGTCCTGGGGCTATAAAATTATAGAAACATTAAAGAACTGTGGGAAAGAAAGGCATTCCTCAGCTCAGGCTCTTTTTGGCCTTGGTCCTATAAGGTGGTTATAGAAAGATAGAAGAGATAAAAACAATATATAATTGAGGTAGAAGCTAAAAGCTATGAGGTTTCATACCTCCTTTTATCTTAGGAACTGGGGGGAAGACTGTCACAATATGCAGCCATATAATTGTGAGCACAACACAAATTTAGGGTCTGCTAGTCAAATTATACTCTACGTCAATTGTGCCACCGGAGTTGTGTGTTGTTTAACTGTAATTCTGAGTGTAGCTCTTTGACTGCCTCTCATCTTTGCACAGAAATGTCTGCATGGGATGTTTAGGCAAAGAGGGACCTGAAATAATTCCCATGAGTCTCCTTCTTTCCACGTGTGATGGAAGGGATTTGAAAAATTCCCGAGTATCTCCAATTGATGAGTGCAGAAGGAGGATATTAATGTTGGGGATTAAGTGGGAATTATGGCTAGACTACAGATTTGTAACTCCAATGAGAAAAGAAGAGGTCCTGTACAACAGGTGGGTGGGCAGGCAAGTTTCCCAGAAGAAATCACAATTCCTTTCTCTAAGGAGAGAATAGAATAGACAAATTAAACCTGCAGCCACTTTAGCACTGACCATTGAGGACAGAGGCTGCTTGCTCCCACAGGCTAGTGGGATGAAAACCAAAAGAGAAGTAGAGTGCTAGATCCCTTCCTCGATGCCAAGATGTGGGGCCAGCTTCTGTTCACACCCAGATGCTATCTTGGGAAGGAAAGAGGTGCCTTGAAAGGGAGTCGAACTTTGAATTGTCTTCAGAATTACCAGAAATGGATGGTTCTCAACCAGAATTAATATTAGTATTTGATAAAATGAAAGGTTTTATTCATTTTTTCCCCCTGGATCTATCTTACAGTAAATAAATATAATGTTTTTCCTCCCACCTCCATATACATATATGAGACTAAATACAAATCTATATGTATGACAAAGTTTCAAAAAAGTGGATTTGAGTTCAGAAGAGAACCAGATTCTTTATAACTGGAAGTAATCTAGTTTTATTAAATCCTGTGTGCTGCTTTTGTTTTCTTAAGTCTAAAAGAAGACTACCAACAATGGATGTTCAATTAATTTGTGTAGTTGGAGCTTTCGATGCTTTATTGATCAACTTTCAAGATCCATTTGGATTCTGAATACACAGTGCTCTCAATAATTAAAGAGGGATTAGTTTTATTACTAAGAGTTGGAGTCTATTTTGTTTTCCAATTGCATTAGATTTCTCCACTGTGTACAGAAAGTAGAGGCCTGGATGGTTTTTCATTGACTTGGTGGGTTCATTACCTAGTGCCAATAAATTTGCTTTGGGGTTTTCTGTAGAAAATGATGTTGGGGTAAATGAGAACTTTTATGGGTGTCTATAGTAAGCCTAAATTAAATTTCTAGCAATAATTTAAAAAGTTAGTTCACTCTGGTAAGGTTTTGGTTTGATCTTTTGTTTCCCGTTAACTCTTTTGAGGAATCCCCTCCAACAGTTGTGTTAGCTACAAGGGATATTTTAAATATTTATCAACTGGTGTGTCTTATCACCAACCAGTCAGGACCATCACAGACTGGGGCCAATCAGTATGGCTCTCCAGACCAGGGCCAACAGATTGCCAGTCCTGGTTTGGGCTAAATAACTTCCACTTGATTTATCATTTCTTAGGGTTGTACTAGTAGTACTAAAAGTTGATATTATTATGAAAAATGGAGTTTTCTAATACTGTTTCTCCTCACTCTTGGGGGAAAAAAAGCATATATCCACCCCATTTCTAAAGCTCTGAGCCATACACAACTAGGATAAAAGAGTTATTTTGTTTGTTCTGTGTTTAGTTTGGGAATGCAGACAAAAGAGAAAGATATTTCATAGCATAATAATAGGAGTTACACAATGGGGACAGTCAATGTCAGCAGGAAGGGCTTGACTTCTGTTACAAATTATTTTCATGGAGGCTAAACTGGGAAGGACAATTTTCCTTTCTCTCCTTCCCAGAATCTGGAAGTCTGCTCCCTTTCCCTCAACTTGCTAGAGGGTGGACTACATGGGCCAAAGCATAGTGGAGAAAAACTCAGAAACTTGTTAGAGCTCAGAGGAAATAAAGTGCAAGGAGATTTTGGAGGACGTGGAGAGGAGAGGTCAGAGAGAAAGTGACCTTTAATGTCCATAGGACACAGACTCAATTTGACTGACAGGCAACTGCTGACACAAATAGATATTTTTCCATCAGTTCTTGGAAAATTTGCTGGCTCGTTTGTCCAGTAGCAGTGCTTTTGTGTAATGAACTGTGCGTTTTTACTCTTTCTAATATTAACACATAGCTTAATATTTCTGTGTGTGTTTCATTTCCCTATGATAAAAAGTTTGAGGAATATGTTACAATTTTGTTTTTCTACCAGCACCTAGCACAGTATCTGACACATTCTCGATAAATGAACAAATTATTGTGGGTGAAATTCCAAAATTACATATTTGTTCTTTATGACTCTGAATATCAGATTTTTATTTAGTTATTGGCCAGTTGATCCCTCTAAGGAACTTTATAATCCAAGGTGATCAAGATGATCAAAATGTAATTTGTATTTGTAATTTGATGCAAGTCTCTTTAAAAGCAAACTCCAAATGTTGTATAGGGTTTTCAAATTATAAAGGAAAAGAAACGAACAAATTTCAAGTGACATAGTTTATCACAGAATAAAAATCAAATGAGCTATTGTGTTTATAGTAGGTTGTTATAGGACTGTGGTAAAATTTATTGAACTTTTTTTCCATTAACGATAACCTTTTAAATATAATATATTGACATAAGATCATTTTAATATCTTTCCCTTTGGAACACTTTTGGTCAATTAATTTCTTCATTTCACAAATAATGTGCCTCTACTATGTGCAAGTTACTATTAGCCAGGCTAACAACAGAGTAGTGAACAAAAGTTTTCCTGCCCTGATGGAGCTTACATTCTAGTGGGAAGCACAGAAAACAAACTGAGTAAATATGTAAATTACAAAATATAGTATGTTACTCCTACCTGACACTCTCTACACAAACATTAACTCAGAATGGATCAAAGAAATAAAATGTGAGGGTTAAAACTATAAAACTGTTAAAAGAAATCACAGGATTAAAGTTTCAGAAACTTGGATTAGGCAAGAGATTTTTATATATGACACCAAAAGTACAAGGGATTAAAAAAAAAGTAGAGAAATTAGATTTCATCAAAATTAAAACTTTTCACACATCAAAGGACACCATCAAGAAACTGAAAAGACAATCAAAAGATGGGAGAAATATTTGTAAATCACATATCCGATAAGGTCTAATATCCAGAATATGTTAAAAACTTTTACAACTAACAACAAAAACACAAATATCCCATTCAGAAAATGGGCAAAGAACTTCAATAGACATTTTTCCAAAGACGTTGTACAAATGACCAGCAAGCATATGAAAAGATGGTCAACATCATTAGTCATCAGGGAAATGCGAATAAAAACCACAAGATACCACTTTACACCCACTAGGGATGCTTTAAAAAAAAACAACAGAAAATAACAAGTGTCGGCAAGGATGGGGAGAAACTGATACCCTTGTATATACTGCTGGTGGGAATGTAAAATTATGTAGCTACTGTGGGTAAAGGTTGGCAGTTTCTCAAAAAGTTAAACATATAATTACCATATGATCCAGCAACTCTATTCCTAGGTGATATGCAAAAGAATTAAAAACAGATATTCAAACAAAACTTGTCCATGAATGTTCATAGCATCATTATTTACACTAGCCAAAAGGCAGAAGTAACACAAATGTCCATCAAGGGATAAATGGGTAAGGTAAATAAAATGTGGTGAATGTGGTATATCAGTGCAATGGAATATTGCCACAAAATGGGATAAAGTACTGATATATGCTACAATATGGATAAACTGTGAAAACATTATGCTAAATGAAAGAAACTGAATATAAAAGATCACATGTTGTATAATTCAATTTATATGAAATATCCAGAACAGGTCATAGAATAGGTATTAGAATTTGACATTGGATTATGTGTACTATACTAGAGAAAGAATAGTGAGGAATGACTTCCAAAGTTTTGGTCTGAACAACTGGAAAAATGGATTTGCAATTTGCTGACATAAAGATTGTTAGAAGGGAAAAAAATCAAGACCTTGGTTTTGAAGATAAGTTCAAAAGACCTATTTGACACCCAAAGGGAAGGTGTTAGGTAAGTAGCTGAGTATACTAGTCTGATATTCATGAGAGTGGTTTGGACTCACCAAAAAAAAGATAATATTTAAAACCCTGAGACTTGAATGAGATCACCAGAGTGTGCTTAGACATGAGAAGAATTACAAAGACTTGAGTGCTGGCCATTTCAACCTTTAGAGGTTGGGGAGATGAGAGGCTGCAAAGGAGTCTGAGAAGAAGCAAATGTGGATTTCATCTCATTCTGATGGCTTTAATTATTATTTTTATTCAGGTAATTACTAAATCTACATCACCAGCGCCAACCTCTCCCTAAGCCCTAGATTGCCTTTTTTAACTGTCATTTTAACACTATACCATGGTTCTGACAGAACATCTAACTCAGTATACTATGGTGCTAATTCTCTTTCAACCCCTTTGTTCAGTTTAGTCTTCACTGCTACCTTTGGTATGCTGGCAGTGGCAGCACCATTCCCTCAGTGACCCAGGCTTGAAACATCAAAAACACATATGGTTCCTTCTCCTTTGATCATGACAACATCACAACTCAGACTTTCACCTAGATCGTTAAAATAAATTTCCAAACTATCTCTCTGCTTCCTCTAGCTCTCTGTTTGAACCAATCCTGTGCACTGTTGTAAGTTTAACTTTCCTAAAGCAGATCTCATTAATGCTATTCTCCACTCAAACTCCTCCCCTTTGCCTACCAAATGAACATTGCAAGGCCTTTCCAAATGTAGCCACATCCTGATTTACAATCTAGTGCTCACTGCCGCATACATACACTTCTGCAAACACTAAAATTTTCTATTCCTTGTTCCTTTACTGTGACTCTATCTTCCTCCATAATCTTTGTCTAAATCTTAGCCATCTTTCCAGGCCCATTTCACACGTGGCACTAAAAACTGGACCATACAACTTTTATTAATCTTCTGTCCACATGAACTAGCTCATGCCCTTGAGAAGACTTTCTGTAGAATTTTTGTATAACCCAGTGGGGTTTGGTTAGTTTTGTCAGTTGAGAAGCTATGCCTCCTTCTAGTTAACATGTTGAATTTCTCTTGGGGGAGCTATTTATTCCATATTCTTCTCTTGGATAATTTGGGAGGTATTGAGGGCATTCCTCTTGATACAGAGGTGGTCACAGGTTTCAGGCCTGCCTAAACTGCCCCTTAAATGTTTCAGGGATGGACAGACAACACAAACTGGGCAGGTCAATCACTTTCTATCTCTTACCCTGCTTTATTTTTCATTATAGCTCTTATCATAAATAATTTTACATGTTTATATCTGTATTTGTCTAATGTACATTTTCCCCACTAGGATATGAGCTTCATGAAGGCAGGGACTTTGTCTATTTTGTTCACCACCCAAGTCTTTAAACCTGGAACACTGCCTAGTACTTAGTATGTGCTTAATATTTGTTAAAAGACTGAATAAATCCATGGTACCAGCCCAAGTTTACTGTAAGAACTATTAGGAAAAAGATTTGCCTATCTCTGGGTTTGACAATCTGGTAGAACATAAGCATGGAACAATTAGTAGTTATTTTACCAACACATAGGAGAGCCTGGCTGAGTATTAAGCCAGTCCTGGACCAAAAGGAGCTAAGAATTAACCAAAGACAGATTTCTATCAACATGATTTGAATGCCTCGATCCAGCTGGGTCTGGATTTACTAATGCTTATGGAATTTGCAGTTTGTGAAGCAATATTTTCCTCCTTTCCCAATACTTTTTTCCCCCTTAAGCCAGTTTTAGTCATTTGCAATGTTAAGTTCTCATACATGGCTTTTATTATACTCTAATTTGTGCAGTGTATCATAGATTTGGAAAATTTTTATCTCCTCTGTTGGACTGTAAGTTATCTGAGGGTAAAGACTGTGCCTTACACTCGTCTTTACATTTCACGTAGTATTGGCCCACTGATTTCCTATAGTCACTTGGTAAACATTTGATAAACAGTTGTTGAATTAAAATGAGATGATCTGTTTTTATTTGAAAGTCAGAAGTAGAGTTTCCTGCATAATATTTTGAAGAAATGTATTGATGTTCCTGAACAAAATATTTGCAGTATGTCCACTTTTCAGTGTTCTTTTAAAGGGTAAACTTCAACCACTTCAAAACATATTTTCACTAACATTTTATACTATGTTCTATAATAATACATTAATCATGTTAGAATTTTGGATAAGAGTCTGTAAAAGAGTTTGATAAAATTTGGCTCTTTATCAAAAGCATGAGAAAAATTATTGAAATATCTCTATTTGAATATATAACTTTGATTTGAGTTCTCCTTTGGTGTGCATCGATTTAAAAAATACAGGGTGGTTCTACTAGTTTAACAGAAGGCATGATGTGTTTTTGGCTTTTGTAGATTAATGTAATTTTAATGATTTGCTATCAACATAGTTATATTTTGGCTTGTATTTCTGCCTAGGAAATTTGGGTTAAATGAAAGTTCATTCATTCTCTCTCACTCAGTCTTGCTAGTACCAGGAATACCTATAGGTCTGCTATCCAGAGTTAGAAACCAAATGACCTTGCTGGGCAAGAAATCGGCAGTTTTGATCACCAAAGCTCAGGGTTTTAAATTAATTGAAATGAGAAGCCAAAGATATAAGGTAGTCTATTGTGGTTCATTAGTATTTCAGGGAGATGAAAACAAAAGCTTAGAAGTCAGAGATGTGTTTGACCCAGAAGGACATTAGAAATCACTGACTGCAGAGCACAGAACTGGGGTGCAGGAGTTATCCTAGCTCTAGCATGAAGCATGAGGAACGGGACTAAGCCTTCTTTATATGCTCACATACACAGGGTCTGACACGTAGCAGAGGCTCAACAATCTCTATTTTGATCAATAAATGAAGGAGTAGTCCAGTCACCATCCTTGGGGCAGAATTATATGCTATAATTTTTGTATTCTTTGGGACTTCCTGAGTGGATTTGGTACCATTCACTGACTGACAACCCTTAGAATCAAGATTTTTAGAATTACATTTTGCATGATACATCTATTGTTGACTGTCAAGACTATTTTTTCTTTAGTTCAGTGCTCTATAGAGTCAGAGAACAGCTGCTCAGCACCTTTTTAATTTTAATTCATTAATGTAGAAACCTCTCAGGCTTATTTTCCTCTCTAGGTTAAGTAGCCCTAACTTCTCGGAAAACCCCCAGCATTAATTTTTCCCTAGTTACCTTTCTCTGTATAGTCTCCAGTTCCTCCAAGTGCCACTTTAAAGGGTATGAAAATTCATTACTGCAGGCTTTCATTGACAATAACAATTCTGTTCTTTGCTCTTTGGTTGATGGGAACATGCCAGTGCTATGGTAATATGAGGGCCGAGGAACTCTATTCAGTTGCCAGTTTAAATACTATCAACATTTCCAAGTTTACTACACTGGGGTCTCACATCGACTGAGAAAATTCTTATATGAAAGCAAAAGTTTTTAGCATTGTCCTTGTAATATAAGAGAAGCAATTTTCCAATTCTTGCAAACACATCTGTAGGTTGATGCTCCAACATTAGGTGCCATGGGTCAAACTCATTTAACCTGATGAAGCTGGTCAAGTCCCAAGCACCTGTTCTAAGCATTCCATATGGTTTTCCTCCTGGGAAGAATTGGCCAGTCTGAAGCAGCTCTGAGTAATTTTATTAACCAAAACAAGCCTGAAGCAAAAGGAAAAAATAACAATTAGAATCCTAAATGGAACCCAGTACAATCTCATTAATAAGCTACAAAACACTTAACTAGCGTGGTTATGTGCTTGCCAGTATTACCACATCATCATGAAAGTGAAAAATGGGCATACATGTTCTATGTTACATCCCCAAAGGGAGGAAATGTGTTAACTGATTAGTTCAAGTAGGTAAATGAAACCAAGAAGCATGGATCACTTGATGGAAAATAACCAAGTAAGCCTATAGTTAGCTCACCTTTCTGCTTGTTGTGTGATAAAAAAAGAGATATATATTAAAGGATGCTACTAGGAATAATAAATATATATCCTCATAAAAAACTCAGGGCAAAATTGTGGAGGTTACCAAGTAAGTGATATTTTTTGAAGCCCACTATGTAGTGTTTCAGTCACATGTTGACTGCTGAAGATATTCACTAAACTTTAGAGTGCTAAAAGTCAAGAAAATATGCAGAAATAGAAAATTGTAATAATCACTAAGTCAGAAACAATGTGTAGTAGATAATTAAACATTCTTCTCATTCTTGTATGTACATTCATTTGAAAAGTGACTTTGCTGGTCCTCTCAAGTGCTGAACTTTATTTCTCCACCCACTGGCTGTGTCTGGGCTGGCTCATATAACTTTCTTTGGTCAATGGAACATTAGCAAACATAACTCAAACAGAGGCTTGAAAACCCTTCGTACATTGGGGCCTGTGGTGTTTAATTTTATGAGCAACTTGACTGGGCTAAGGGATGCCCAGATAGCTAGCGAAACATTGAAACATTATTTCTGGGTGTGTCTGTGAGAGTGTTTCCAGAAGAGATTAGCATTTGAATGGGTGAGGGCAAATGGCCTCCCCAGTGTGTGTTAGCATCATCCAATCCCTTGAAGGACTGAATAGAACAAAAAGAAGGGGGAGGAAGGTCGGACTCTCTCCCTCCCTCCTTCTCCCCCGCACCTCCATGCTTAAGCTGAGACATCCATCTTGTCCTACTTCTGGTTCTCAGGCTTATTGAAAGTTACACCATCAACCCCTCCCTCAATCCTCCCTTCTCAGGCCTTTTCAGTCTGACTGAACCACACTATTAGCTCTCTTAATTTTCCAGCTTGCAGAGGACAGATTGTGGGACTTAGCCTCCATAACTGCGTGAGTCAATTCCTGTAATAAATTTCCTTTTATGTAAATCTATACATATCCTATTGGTTCTGTTTATCTGAAGAATCCTGACTAATACGGGGGGCTTTCTCTCACTGCTGAGAACCCCGAGAGCACCAAGTGAAAAAGCCTGGGCTAGTGTCCAGGAAAGAGACCAGAAGGAGAGGTTCAAACGTTCTAACCTTTCTAAACAATGTGTAGAGAAAGGCTCAAACATTCCAGCCATCCCTGCCACAGCCTCAGACATTTGAGTAAAGCCAAACTGACCAGCCAGCCCTCAGCTTAACCACCCTCGACCAGAACTTCTAAGCCCCCACCAGAAATATGAGGAATAATAAGTTGTTTTTGTTTTAAGTCGCAAGGAAAGGCTAATGGATACACAATGATCTAAATGTTTATATAATTAAAATGCAACTGTAAAATATGATATGTGGCATAATGAGTAGAGAAATTATACAAGGGTGAGGCCAGGATAGAAAGCCTCAAAAGCCAGTGAGATTTGGTGATTTTGTCCAGTTATTTTGCAAGGAAATTTTTCTGCTTCATTTTCATCACCAAACCATCTGCAAATCCTGGTCACTTTATATTTAGATTCCTGCAAACACCTTCTTGTGCATCTTCCATCTCATTTTGTCCATAATCCAAATAAGGATGATTAGAGCCATTCAATTTATATACAGATACTTTGAGGAATGTGACTACACTTAGTATCAAGAGTTTTTGGTTGTTCAAATAAAGTATTTCAACTTGGAAGCTAAACATAATGTGTTGCTTTAAAATGTCTATCACATCTTTGACTCCCCCCTCCCTTTAAAAGGTGGAACCCATATTCTAACTAACTAGTTTTCCTATCAAGTTAGAGTGTTTACTAGGCCTCTGTATGAAGTGCCACATGCCTCTTATTCAATTGAAAAAGGCCAGACTTAGTGATCTGCTTCTAATGAGTAGTTGGTAGTGGAAGGGATGCCAAGTGACTTCTGAGGCTAGGCCATTGAAAGGGTAGAATTTCTGCTTGGTTCTCTTTCCCTTGGATCATTTATTCTGAAGGGGTTTAGCAAACATGAGGACAATAAAGCAGTCCTTCCAGAAAGGCCCACCTGCCCAGTAACTGTTTCCTACCATTAGTCAGCACCAACTTATCAGCCATGTGAATGAAATACCTTGGAGGAGGATTCTCCAGTCCAAGTCCAAGACCACACAGCCAAAGCTGACTTCTTGACTGCAACATAATGAAGAACTTAATGCAGAACCATCCAGCTCAGCTGCTCTTGAATTTTTAACCTTGAGAAAGTCTGAGGTTTAAAATATTTCTTGTTTTTTTAAGCTACCAAGTTTTGGAATAATTTGTTTCACAGCAATAGATAACTGTTACACATAATCAGAAAGGGGTAAAATTTAGACAGTACTTCTTAAAGCTTATAAATCCATCAAGTTTTGGTACAACAGCTGATCAAGGGAAGTTAGTTTCAACTTTTCACTTGAGTCCAAATGTAGACCCACACACACGTTTTAAATATTTTACCTGATACAATATTATCGTCTAATCAGTAGACCTTATTCAAATTGTGGGAAATGTTGCAATCATCTCCTTTTAGGAAGCACATTGACTACATATTAGTTAGGTATCATATCTCTTTAATGCTTTTTAATTTTCAACAGTTACAAAGCCTTTCTTTTTTTTTTGAAATAAAAAATATTTTAATTTTCAACTTTTAAAAGTATATTTAATATGCAAAAATTTGTACATATTTAATGTATATATATTAATATATGCATTTTGAGTTTGGACCTCTCCATATACCCATGATACCATAATCACAAACAAGATAGTAAACATATCCTTCATCTCCAAAAGATTTCCTGAGTCTCCTTGTTCTTTTCTTGGTCGTAAGAACACTTAGTATAAGATTTATCCTGTTAAGCAAGTTTTTTTTTTTTAATTGAGTTATATAGTCAGTTTACAATGTTGTGTGTGTTTTTTTTTTTAAATGATTATTCTTTTATTCCTTTTTTTTTTTTTTTTCTTAGTGGAGGTACTGAGGATTGAACTCAGGACCTTGTGCATGCTAAGCATGTGCCCTACCACTGAGCTATACCCACCCACTCCTGTTAAACAAGTTTTAAGGTACACAACACCATACTGTTAACTATAACACTATGTTGTATAGCAGATCTCTAGAATTTATTCATCTTGTATAACTGTAACTAATATTTGGGTGCCATAACACTTTTCTTTGTAAATTTTAGTTAATGCATCAACCATATGCAAGTCATTTAAGGGAACTAAGGAATTATGCTTGTAAACTTCCTTTTCTTTTATCCTCATCCAAATCAGGTTGATTTTATGCCTTTAACATCCTTATTACCCACCCTCTACCTGTATTTCAGTTCCTTCTATAGTCAAGCCCTTGTTATGTTCTATGGAATATTGTGAAATTTAAGACTTCAGTGTGCCAGTGAAATAAACTTTTTAAAAGGCATGACTTACAGGATATTATCTAAACTCTTTTGCTTGTCACACAATGACCTGGCCCTTGGTTATCTCTATAATAATGTATTTTGTACCTGCCAGGATCATCTGATAATCTAACTGATTACAGGTGTCCAATCAAGCTAGCCTATGTCACACTTCTAATAGGCCTTTGCCTAGAATGTTGTTTATCTCTCGCTCAACATTTGTTGTATAACTTGCTGTGGATGCAGAATCATTCATACTCTTTAATTGCTGAATGTAGGCTTGTTCTTGAAGGGAATTTATAATCCAGAGGAGGAGTTGACTGAATGATATCAAACAGAAAATGACAAGATGTAAGTCAATAAAAAATAAAGATATTTGTGTAATTAAATCTTCAGCATAGTAGCTGCCAAATGCCATCAAAAATAAAATTATTCAGACAGTCTGTTATTATGCAGATATGTAGATCCTATTCCTGCAAAATCTAAATTTGTTGACCTGGGGGACAAAGGACTAACACTTTTTAAAAAGTTCTAAAGGGGCATTAAAGACTTAGGCCTTTATTATTTAGGGTAGGGATGAATAATTACTTTTTAAACTATAACTGATGTATTCACTATCCAGAGTGAATCCTTCCTCAGCAGCAAAAACTAACTGAACAATAAGAAAATTGGAGACAAAATAGACTTTAAAAAATGTTACTAGAAATAAAGAAGGACATTTTGTAATGACTAAATGGTAAATCTGCCAGGAAGATGAAATGATTATAAACATATATGCACCTAATAACAGAAAACTAAAATATAAGCAAAACCAAAAAAGAAAAAATAAATTATAATTACTCAAAAAGTAAAATGTGCATCAAAGAACACTGTCTGAAAGTGAAAAGACAACCAATGTAGTGGGGAAAAAATATTTGCAAATCATATATCTGATAAGATACTTTTATCTAGAATATATCAAGAAGTCTTAAAAGTCAATAATCAAAAGACAACCCAATTAGAAAGGATTTGGATAGATATTTCCCCAAATAAGATATGTAAATGGCCAATATCCAAAGAAAAAGTACTTATTGCTAGTCATCAGGGAAATACAAATCAAAACCCCTATGAGATAGCACTTCACACACGCTAGGATAGCTGCAATCAAAATGTCAGCTAATAACAAGTGTTGACAAGGATGTGGAGAAATAAGAACCCTTATGCACTGTTGGTGAGAGTGTAAAATGGTGCAGTCACTTTGGGAAATAATCTGGCAGCTTCTCAAAAAGTTAAATATAGAGATATCATTTGATGCAGGAATTCTACTATACTATGGTATATACTATTAGGCATATACCAAAGAGAAATTAAAACATATGTCCATACAGAAATTTGTACATGAATGTTTATAGTAGAATTATTCATAATATCCTGCAGGCAGAAACAATCCAAATGTTTATCATTCAACGAATGGAAAACACAATATGGTATGTGCACATAATGGAATATTATTTGCCATAAGAAGTAATGAAGTACCAATACATACAGCAGTATGAATAACCCTTGAAAATATTATGCTAAGTGAGAGAAACTAGATAGAAAAGACCACATATTATGTGATTCATTTTACATGACGCATAGGGCTTGAGCAGGAGTGGGTGGGAGGATTGGGAAGTGATAACTAAAAGGTACAGGGTTTCTTTTTGAGATGATGAAAATATTCTACAATTGATTGTGGTTGAGGTTGCACATTTGTGTAAATATACGGAAAACCCTTAAATCATATACTTTAAAAGGGTGAATTGTATGGTATGTGAACTATATCTCAGTGAAACTGTTACAAAAAAAGCTCAGCTAACTGAACACTGGCAACATGCTTTCAGACTCTTAGTGAGTGTGTATTGTGTAGAAAACAAAAATTTTTTCTGTGTTTGTTAACTTTCAAATGATAAATTTTGTTTCGTATTAGATTTATGTTAGAGTATACATACCCTCAACTTCAAGAATAAAGTTTCCCAAAGAAAGTTTCCTTAAAATCATGAGAAGAGAGTTAGGTTAAGCAGAACAGATTGTGGATTGAAGTTTTTGCTGAAATTCAACCTGGATTGACTCTTTGTATGTAAGTTAAGACCTAACATCACAAGGTGAGGGTAAGCTGAATCACCAGCTAAACAAATTAAATCTTGAAAAGTTATAGGCTTTTTCTTCTTCAAAATAAAACCTAATAGCCACTATTCCTCAACTGTGGGAACAAAATCTTAGAATACGGATTTGACGTTTTTACATAAAACATGTTAAAGCATGCATGCTAGCATGTCAGCCCTACCTACTGCCAAACCATCCCAACCCCAGAATACTTTCCTGGATGGTTTCTCCATGTCTTTTTGTTTACATTTTCTTTTTGTTTATCTTCTACAATCCTTAGATAAATCCTTAGATTTATCACTAATGGTTATTAGTTTTTAAAATGTATTAATGCTTGGTGCATTGTTGCTTAAGTCTGATTTATCATTCAGGACATAGCACAATGCGTGACTTATTACTCAAAGCTGTGCAGGACTGGAGATTCTTTAAATTAGTACAATATCTAAAGAAGAAGTGGAAATACATGTAGAGTTGGCTTGGAAAGTCCTTGGGAGAAGAGGAGGGGTGGAAAGGGAAATTCAGCAGTGAGGGAGTAGGGTGTGGTGGAATGAGGCAGAGCAGGTGGCTTCTTTCCCTTTTCATTGCTACAGACCATTAGTTCTCCTTCCAACACTCCCTTCCCACAACATATACTGGCAAGTGTTACTGGTTTAATTTATTTCAATGCTGTAAAGTTTAAGAAAAAATATTTTTTAAATGAGCTGAAGAACAAAAGAAGAAAATATAGGGAAGGTGGTATGTTGATATGGCATGACAGAACCCAGATGTATATTTGTATCCTTAGTTCTCAGCATCTATTATCTGCTTAATATATTCTTTGTAAGTGAATAATGAGTGGAATTCTGCCTTGCTTTCCAGTTCATCCCTGCCATGTTCTCCAGTTTGAAGAAACGTACTTTCACTGAATCTGCCATATTGTGTGCACATTTACCTCTTGGAACCACACCTGCCTTTAAGTCTTTATTTCTTTATTATTATTTTAACCATTTTTTTCCCAGCAATTTGAGGTCTATGACAGTTTTGTATTTTTTTTTCCCTCTTTGTTCTTCACCCTTTTCTTTCCCTACCCATTGAAATCTCCAGTTTCCAATTTCAGGGACCTTTCCTGCTATATATTTTTTGTATCATCCAAGACATAGCACAATGCCTGACATTTCAGTACTAAACAAAGGTTTATTATAAGAACGGCACACTATATAATAATGTAATTCTTTACAAGCAAAGTTATAAAACAGTAAATAAACTCATATATTATTAATTTTATCTTAAATATCATTTACCTTATGCCTATATAAAGATATATTTTGTCTACATATATTTTCTTCATTCATGACATACCTTTTTCTTAACTTTTTTGATATTTCTAGGCTGTGCAGTTTAACTGAGAGTTTTTTCAATTAGTTACAAATTTCCAAAAAAATTTTTCCCAATATATTTATTGAAAAATATCTGCATATGAGTGGATCCATGCAGTTCAACCTGTGTTGTTCAAGAGTCAACTGTATTTCTTTCTTAAAACACACTTTTTACTTTTCTTCTAGGGAAACAAACTCTCCTGATTTTCTTCCTAACATACTTGCTGCTCATTCTCAATGTCCTTTGCTAGTTCTTTTTAAACTGTTGATGTGGTGTGTCCTAGAGCTCAGTGTTTGAACTTACTCTTCATTTACACTCACTTTCTTCAGTCTTATCAATACAATGCTTTAAGTTCTTAAGGCCAAAAATCTTGAAGTCATTCTTGAGTCTTCTTTTTCTCTCACCTTACATATTTAATCCTTGAGCTAAATTTGTTGATTCCATCCCTGAAATACATCTGGAATTCAGTGACTTCTGTCCACCACACTTCTATAATCCTGATGCAAGCAACAGTTATAGTATGCCTAGATTATTGCATTAACCTCCTAAATTACATTTTCCTTCTGCTCTTGTGTCTCTGTAGTTTATTCTCAGAAGAGTCCTTTAAAAAGTCAGGAATGTGTCACTGTTCTTTCACTTCACATACTTAATATCTGTTTTAATTGTTCTCCAGTTCTTATCACGTTTATTTTTAGCATCATTATTGAGGTGTAATTGAGGTATAATCTGTATATATTTAAGGTGTTCATTTTGATTAGTTTTGACATGTGTACAGCTATGAAACAATCACCACAATCAAGATACTGAAGACATTCATCACCCCTGAAGTTTCCTCCTGCTCCTTTGTATTCCTCACCTCTTGTTCTTCCTTTACCTACCCCCATGTCCCTGGAAACCACTGATGCTTTTTTCACTGTATGTTTGAATTTTCCAGAATTTTATATATGGAATAATACAGTATGTATTCTTTTTTTGTCCTAATTATACAGCATAATTATTTTGAGGTTCATCCATGTTATTCTATGTATCAATTGTCCACTCCTTTTTATTGCTGTGTACTATTCCATTATATGAATATACTGTGGTTTGTTTTTCCATTCTCTGTTGATAAACATTTGAGTTCTTTACAATTTTTGATATTGATAAATAAAGCTGCAGTGAACATTCATGTGCAAGTCTTTTCATGGATATAGGCTTCCATTTTTTTGGGGGGTAAACACCCATTAGTGGAATGGCCAGATCATATGGCAGATAGATGCTTTACTTTTTTAGTAACTGCCAAACTATTTTCCAAAGTGTTTATACTATCAGAGGCTTACGAGAGTTCCAGTTCATTCATATTCTTACTAACACCTGATGTGGCCAGTCATTTTAGTCATTCTAATCTGTCTGTGGTGGAATATCAGTGTGATTTTAATTTGCATCTTTTCATATGCTTATTTGCCACCCCACTATCTTCTTTGGTAAAGTGTTTTGCCTATTTTGGTTAAATCTTTTGCCTATTTTCTTATCAGGTTATTCTTATATTGCTGAGTTTTGAGAACTTTTAAAGAACATATTTTAGATACAGGTATTGTTATCAGATATATTATTTGCAAATATTTTCTCCTGGTTTGTGGCTTGTATTTTCATTGTTTTGACAGTATCGCTTGAAAAACAGAAGTATTAACTTTTGATGAAATGCAATTTATCAATTTCTTTTTTGAGGATTCTGTTTTTGATCTTGTATCTAAGAAATCTTTGCCAAAGTAAAATCACAAAGATTTTTTCCAACATTTTCTTTCAGAAATCTTATAACGTTAGGGCTCACACTTAGGTCTGTGATCCTTTTTGAGTTAATTTTTACATGGCATGAGGTATGAATTAATATTCATTTTTTGCATATGTATATTCAATTATTCCAGTTCCATTTGTTGAGAACACCACTATTTTCCCACTAAACTGTGTTCTCCTCTTTGCCAAAAATCAGTTGCCTATATATGTGTGTGGATCTACCTCTGGATTTTCTATTCTGTGCCACAGATCTGCTTGTCTATCTTGATGCTCTATCCACACTGTCTTCTTTATGCGTCATATTCTAATGGAACATATTATATGATTTGCCCACTTATTTTGTTTATTGTCTGTTTCCCTCAACCCCTAGGATGCAAGCTCCACAAGGGATGAGATTTTTGTCACTTTTGTTCTCTACTGTTTCCCAGAATATTCCACAGTTTTCCAGAATGCTATTATAATGTAGTCACTGGATACATGTTGTTAAATAAACAAATGAATGGACAGAAATAGAGAACTCAAGTGAAGAGGTAATTGGCATCTGTCAAACTGAAGTGACAGTAGAGTCTCCAGGGAGAGCTGGCATTTGAAAATATGTGACTGTGGAGAGATCAGATAAGAAATAGAGATTTGGGAGATATTTGTACAGAGGAGAAAATTATTGGGAAAGTTTTCATTGTTTCAGATGACTTGAAGACAAAAGTGAGGACATCCAGATTCTGGGTGTTGAATCTCTGGGAGAACTCGTCTCTGATTTGTGCCTTGAGTGAAGAGTAGAGGAGGTAGGATTTCCTTCCTTAAGGTGTTTAGTATACTAAACTATGCATGTTCCTGGTCTCTCCTACCTGTCCCAGTTTAAAACCCATTCTACTAGCTTGACATCTGGCTGAGGCATGATCCCTTTCTTTTTATTTCACTCAACCTTGATCTTCCAATTGGCCTTTGACTGCTGACTTCTGTACTCTTCTTGGTTCCAGACTGTCTGCTTGGCCTGACCCTGTGCTTAATGCCTGACCTCTCTATGACTCTTAGGAACTAAAGCCTGAACCCCAGATTGACTGCTGTCCACAGTTCAGCCAGAAGATGGAAGCCTTTAGAATAAATGAATTATCAAGGAAGGAGAATATATATTAATATAAATACAGGTCTCTGGGTCAAACCTTTTGAAATGCTCAAAGTAGAGGAAAGGAAGAAGAGAATAAAAAGGGAATAAACGACACAGAAAAGGTGGAAGAGTGTAAAGGAGAATAAATATTTTCATGAAGAAGAGATTAGTCAACTGAGTGAAATTCTACAGAAATATCATAGAGAATAAAGAGTGAGTCAAGCTTATTGGATTGTGCAAACAGGAAGCCATTGATGACCTTTAATTGCATCCTGGAATTTACTTGCTAGGTATTTTGGTACTGGTTTGAATGTGCTTCTTCACCATTTAGAAATGAACATATATTTCTGTATGTATAAATGTCAATTCTAATAGGTGATTTGGCTTAATTCTTACTGAAGGTAAGAAGTGATCTGTGTGTGTGTGTACTTGTGATGTGTGTATGTGGATAGGTGACTGTAGGGAGGAGAAGCACTTAAGATTTTAAACTTCTTTTCCTCTCTTCTTCCCTCTTATAACAAATCCAAATGGAATAGAAGTAGGAGGCCCTGGTTTCATTTGAGGGGTAAGTGTATGCTTGCTGTGAAGAAAAATAACACCCATTTTTGTTCACCCATCTCAAACTCTGATTCATTGCTTTTAAAGGCTAGCAGCATTTGGAGATCTGTGTTCTACTTCATTCAATGATCTCAGCCTGTTCAGATGGTTTATCTGACAGAATGGTCTCACTCAGTTTTATCAAAAGTTCAAATTTGGGCTTAAGAAACTGAAGCTGGAAGCAAGATGTGATTAAGCATATCAGAAGGACAAAGGTAGTCTTGTGTTTCCACAGCCACCAGAGTTTAAAGAAGCTTAGTTCAGAAATATATATGATTATAGATATATTATACATATAATAATAGCTCTCATTTTGATGAAAATATTACTGCTTGATAATGTAAGAAGATAATTTATTTAAAGCCAAAATGATTTGAACAAATACATCTTAGTTTTTATAATTGGAAGTGTTTTTACCCAAAATCTTAATGACCAAATTTATAGGTTGCTTTGTAGTATATACAAACACACACATTTAAGATATGGGGTAGGAGAAAAACTACTGGTTTTGGGGACCCTGCTTGATTGCATGCCACAGTTCAAGGTAAGCAGGTGGTCTAGTGAAATATAAAAGGATTGCTAAACAAAGAATTTTATTTCCTGGTTGGTACCCGCAGGGGAGAAATTATGAAAGGAAAGCAGAAATCTGAAAGACAAAGAGAGTCTAGAGTTTTGAAATGAAGTGTTTTTATTGATTTAAAAAGGTATGCAAATTAATTACAATTTACAAACAAACCTAAGCGTTTGAAAATGATAGATTATTTAAAAAAATAATAACAGGTGAAAAAATAGTTCATTATACTCTATATGAAATCATACCTCTCGCTCAATAGATGAGTGTAACTCTATCTTATCATAGATGATAGATTTTGTAAGAAGCTGAGTAAGTATACAATTTGAAATAACTACTGGTATGTTGGTTAGTTACCTATTCTTTTGCATAAGCTTTTAATGAGTAGCTCAAACAGAAAAAAAAAAATCCTTAGGGGATTACACTGTGCCAAATGCTAAAACATTTTGTGCTGCAAATTCTGGCCTCAAATTATTTCTGAATAGGAAAGACCATCTACCTCAAGCTAAATAAAATCTTCATTTTAGCACACATACTAAATAAATACTATGTGCTTCCTGCATTTCTGAAATTAATAGTTACTTGGAGCCACAAATGCCCACATTTGTTTTCTTATTTTCATAGATGATTTCACCAAGCAGAAGCCCTTGTTAATCGTACATTCACATAGATAGAAGGTCAGAGTTGGTCAGTGAGCCAAGAAATACCATATCAGAGTTTCTTTCCTCTTCAATTGAAAAAGGTATAAATTGTGGAATTAGTGTATTGATTGAAGGCTACAACTTCAAGCAATCAGTTTTTCTGGCTTGACAAGATTATTTTATCCTACTTTTCTTTTATTATTATGTGTAGTATTTGAGTCATCCTTCAGGCAGATGAAGTGACAGCTTGATTTAACTCAATAAAATCCACCAGTTAGGTAACCTACTGAGCCGAACAAAAGATGAAAACGACTGCAAGGGTGCACTGTTAGTTTAAGCGAGTGAAGGAGTCTGAAGAAGAAGAAAATATTAACGAAAATTACGCTCTAATCAATGCATTTCTATGGAAACTTGAGAGAAATTTGTAAAACCTTGCTGGGCAATTGAGCAGATAATGCCTTTGCTTTAAAAACAAAACAAAATAAACAAATCTTTAAAACTAGTCTACGTGCATGAAAAGCAATGCCTCCATAATGGCTGTGCTTTTGTTTAATTGCTGCAAGTCAAATAATCTTTGATTTCTTGGTGTATTTGAGATGAAAATGCTGCATGATGGATTTGTGGTAGTTTGGAAATTAAAACTGTAATTTGTGTATCTTTCATTGAACCTTTGCTTTCTCACATCATATGCCAATGGATATCTTCCATGTTTTCATGAAATTAGAGTATTTGTACATTTACAAATTATATCAATCTGAATTTTCCTGAGAAACCTAAATGCATAAGCCAGAGTGGATGTTTCATTTGTAGAAGAAGAGTCTTAAATTTTAAATGTTGACTTAATGGGACTGTATTTAAAGCTATTCATACCTAAGGATGCTCATTGCTCTTTAATTATATATAAAGCTTTCATTACTGACTCCCATAGGCAATTGGGAGCAACTTATACGAGCAGAGGTTTGCTTTTAAATGAACGGTTTCATTAATAGTCACTTTTTGGAATTTTAGAGACATTGTACTCCACATTATTTCATGTGTTGACCTGAACAATACTGAGTTAGAAATTCTGGAGGAATGTAGGTAAGGTTTGTGGTGTGGTTGTGGGGTGGAAGATGAGGAGTGGTTTTATTACTATAAGGACATTTGGAAATTCCTTTCATAACACTCTTAGGTTTCAAATGGAGGTGATCTGGTTTTTTCAGGAAGAGTAATTTCTTATATAACCCATATATGTGAGGACCAATTTTTGAAATGCCTTCTAGAGTTTTCCTCAATGATAATACCAGTATTAAATAACTTTCAGAAATACTTCTCGTAAAGGTAACATAAAACTGTCGTGGAATGGCAGATAGATTTTTCCTTGTATGCTATTTGTGACCAGTTGGTAATGTTTTCCTGATATGGTGAGATGACGAGGATTTTTGAGGTTTCGTCTTTGCAGGAACAAAAACAATGAGAATTGCCTTAAATGCAGGATGGGGAAGTCATGGTACATGACCAGTTTCACTACCCTTTTTTCCAAAGAGATGTAAATCATACTTATTTGTTACATTTATTTTTTCTGTAACTCTTATCTTTGCTATTCTCTGACTTTTCTCTTCTACATGTGGTTGTCTCACCAGAAATTTCCATAGTTAGGGGAACTTCTGATGGGCAAGGGAAGTGGTATTGAGACCATGTGATTGCTAAGGGTGCCAGGGTCTGCAATTACTCCACTGGCACAGCAGTAGTGTTGGCAAGTTAAACTCACTGGGAAGAAGCAGGTTGGTGGTACTATGGAGCAGGTGCCTGTTTACTGAAGGCACTGACATTACAAAGATTCATTTAATTTCCAAATATTTTTCATTTCCTTTATGACCCAAGGAATTAAATGTACCTTGAAAAGCTGTGGTTAACATAAAGGAAAATAAAATCTCATGCCTAAGGATGTAAACTTTTTATACCTTTAAGTTTTGGAGAGAGAGAGAAAAAAAGAAAATATTTTGTTTAGAATCCATACAGGATTGTTCTCTTGCTTTGTCTGAGATATAATTTATAAGGTACTATCAGATATCCAAAACATAATTCATCTCTTATTAGCATAGATATTGAAACTAATTAAGCTTAACATTATTTTAATAAACTACATTTAAGGAATGAATGACTTTTCAGGGAATTTATGTCTAATGCTGTCTTTTTGATCCACATTTTCCCACATGTGCTCCATTTTAAGTTTGTGGTTATTGTGGGAATGAAGCAGTTATGGTACCCTAGTTTAATTTCTAATTTTATGTAGTTTTTCTCTTTATTTTTATTTTATTTAATTTTGAAGTAAACTTTACATGTTCAGTTTGATGAGTTTTGAGAATTGTAAACACCCATGTTACCATAACCTAAACAAGACATAGACCATATCTATCACTTCTGAAAGTTCCTTCAGTGTTCTTTTAATTAACTAATTCCAGATTCTTCCATCCTTGTCCATAGGCAATCAATGTTTTGATTTCTAATGGCACTCATAACACCCCTATATATATTTTTTGTTTATGTGTGTAGATGTGTATGTGTACCTATTTTGAACTTCTTATAAATGAAATCATATAGCATGCATGCATTTGTTCTGTTTTGTATCTGGCTTCTCTCACTCAAAATATTATTTTTTGAGATTCCTTCATGTTGTTCTTTTTATTTCTGAGTAGTATTATAAAAATACCACAATTTGTTTATTTATTCTATTATAAGGTATTTGGGCTGTTTCCAGTTTCTGGTTACTATAAGTAAGGCAATTAAGTACAAGCCTTTTTTGGACACGTGTTTTCATTTATCTCGGTAAATAACTATGAGTGAAATTGCTGGGTCATAGGTTAGATGTATGGTTTGTTTTAAGAAAGTTATTTGAAAGTGTACATACATAAACTAACTTTTATTTTCTGGTGTACAGTTCTGTGAATTTCCACACATACATAGGTTTGCGTAATCACCACAACATTCAGAATAAATAATAGCTTCATTGCTCCAAAAACTTCTTTGTGATACATATTTGTTGTCAAACACTTCCCATTCCTCTAACCTCTGTATTCACTGATAGTCTCCATCCTTGTGGTTTTGCCTTTTATAGACTGTCATACAAATAGAATTATATAGTTTATAACCTCTTGAGACTGGCTTCTTTCACTCAGCATACTGCCTTTGAGATTCGTCCAAGTTGTTATGTGCCACTATATGCTGTTCATTTTTATTGCTGAATAGTATTTCATTATATGGCTGTATTATCTGTGGTGTTGATTGTAATTTCTCCATTTTCATTTCTTATTTTGTTTATTTGTGTCCTCTCTCTTTTCCTCTTGGTGAGCCTGGCCAGCGGTTTGTCAATTTTGTTCACTCTTTCAAAAAACCAGCTCTTGATTTGATTGATTTTTCTATTGTTTTTAAAATCTCTATTTTATTCATTTCTTCCCTGATCTTTATTCTTTCTTTCTTTCTGCTGACTTCAGGTTTTGTTTGTTTTTCTTTTTCTAATTCTTTTAAGTGGTAGGTTAGGTTGTTTGTTTGAGATTCTACTTGTTTTTTGAGGAAGACCTGTATCACTATGAACTTCCCTCTTTGGGCTGCTTTTGCTGCATTCCATAGATTTTGTGTGGTTGTGTTTTCATTGCCATTTGTCTCAAAGTGTTTTTAAATTTCTTCTTTGATTTCATTGTTGACCCATTGGTTTTTTAGTAGCATGTTGTTTAGTCTCCATGCAGTCATTTTTTTCTCATTTGTTTTTATGTGTTTGATTTCTAGTTTCATGCCATGCGGTCAGAGAAGATGCTTGAAATAAATTCTATCCTCTTAAATTTTTTGAGGCTTCTTTTGTGCCTGAGTATGTGGTCTATCCTAGAGAATGTTCCATGAGCACTTGAAAAGAATATGTATTCCATTTTCGGGGGGATGTAATGTCCTAAAATTCATTTAGTATCTCTGTTGCTTTATTGCCTCTATGTTTCCTGTACTTGGATATCTGTTTCCTTCTTTAGATTTGGAAAATTTTCAGTCATGATTTCTTCAAATACCTTTTCAATCCCTTTTCTCTTCCTTCTCCTCCTGGGACCCCTATTATGCATAGATTGGCATTCTTTATATTATATTATCCCATAGGTCTCTTATATTGCTTTCATTGGTTTTTACTTGCTTTTCTGTCTGTTACTCTGATTGAGTGACTTCTGTTATCCTATCTTCTAAGTCACTTACTCATCCCTCTGCATTACCTAGTCTGCTTTTGATTGCCTTAGCTTGGCTCTTAGCCATTGAATTTTCTGTTTTTAATTGACTCCTCTTTATAGTTTCTATTACCTTTTTATAGTATTCTCTGTCTCTATTCATAGTCTTATTTCCTTCAGTTCTTTCATCACCTCTTTTTTGAAGTCATGATCTAGACTGTCAAAGTCTATCTCATTGTTCATTCTTTCAGGGGACTTCTCCTTTTCTTTTAATTGAGAGTGGTTACTCTGTTTCTTCATTTTACTTATATCTCTCTGGCTCTATGGATTTAGGGAAATCAATTACCTACTGTGGTCTTGAAGGGTTTTTTTTTTTTTAACTTAAAGTGGGAGAATTCCTCTGTAGACTGTGTGCATCTAACAGTTTTGTCATGAGGGCTTTTCTTAGTATGGATGGTTGCTACATCTTTCTTCTGAGTGTGTTGGCTGTTATCCCTTTGATTGGGGGTGTGGTTGGTGTTGTGGTGATCAGAGCCTGTCCTAATTGTTGTTGTTGAGTGGGGCCTCCTTTTTTGTTCTGTGGTTTTCACACCCCTGACAGGGGCCAGGTCTGCTTCCCTGTTGTTGGAATAGAGGTTTCCAGATCTGTTTCTGAGCTGCAGTGTGTGGCAGGCAGGGTTTGAGCAATTCAGCTGGGAAGAAAAGCCACTGAGTATACCTCCACAGGAGATGTCCACTGGTCAGTGCCCTCTGTGGTATTGTCTGTCACTTGTTATACAGGCTTACAAAGTACTCTTTGTTGATGCTGTATGGCTGTATTATAATTGTATGGCTCTACCACAGTTTGTTTTTTAACACATCCATTGAAGGACATTGGAACTGTTTTATTAATTTTGAGAAAATACTGAGTTTCTATAAATATTCAGATACAGGTTTTTGTGTGAACATTAAATGTGTGAGCATTTAAAGTTGATGTTTTATCCTCCTGTGAACTTGCTAAGCTTATTTAGTAGTTATAGGGATTTATTTTTCATCCTTTGGAATTTCTACATAGACAGCCATGTTATTAACCATTAGGAGTAGTTTTATTTCTCCTTTTCTAAACTGTGTCCATTTTACTTTATTTTTTCTTACTTAGTGCACTGGCTAGAATTTCTAATAAAATGTTGGATAGGAGTGATGAAAATGATGCTCTTGTCCTATGCCTGATTCTAAGATGAAAACAATTACTCTTCATCATTAAGAATAATTGCTATGTGTGTATTTGTTTTGCTTTATTTTTGTTTTAAAATTTCATTTATCAGGCTGAGCAAGTTTAATTCTATTACTTATTTGTTGAGAGTCTTTTTTAAAAATCATGAATGGATGTAAATTTTGCCAGATTTTTCTCTGCATGGATTAATGTAATCACATAGTGTATTGTCTTTAATCTGTTAATATGATGGATTATAAAAACTGATTCTCAATATTGAACTAACCTTGCATTCCTGAGATAAACCCTACTTGGTCATGATGAATTATTTTAAAAATTTATTGCTGGATTTCATATATTTTGTTGATAACTTTTGTTTGTAAATATTCATAAGGGATATTGATTAGTAGTTAAGTTTCTTCTGTTCTGGTCTATTTTGTAGGTAATGCTGGCTACACACAATGAGTTGGATTATAAGCTATCCTCTTATATTTTCCTGAAGAAATTGTTTAGAATTGATAACATTTTTTCTTTAAATGTTTGGTAGAAATCAACAGTGAAAAACATTTGCTTGGAAGACAATTTTTTCACATGCTTCATCTTGTAGCATGGTTTTAATAGCTGATTTAAATTTTTTGTCTGATAATTCCAATACTGGTGTCATCTTAAATTTGGCATCTGTTGATTATCTTAAATGTGAGAAGTTAAAAATTTTCAACACTTATATGTCAGGTTATTTTGGATTATATCTTAGACATTTTAATATTATGTTATATGACTCTAGGTCTTAGTGAAGCCCGTGGAGAATATCACTTGTTTTGCTTGATTTAGCAAGGTCAGATCTATGCACGCTTAGCTTAATGATGAGCCCAGTAGTTCATACACAACTTTATGAAATCACTTTCTTGGACTCCCACCTCTTTGTGATCTCCCCGACATGTTTCTCTTTTCTTCAGCTAGAAATCTTGAGTTTTAGTTTCCTTGCTTTGACATGCCTCATTTGTGATTATGCCTGTTTCTGGGACTAAGCAGTAAAGAGAGAGAGAGAGGAGAAAATGGTAGAGGAGTGGAGAAGTTGGAGGGAGAGAGAAGCACAGTAGGATTTCCTCTCATACTCTTAAAAACACAGTTTCTCTGGTCAATGAGAAAGATTCCCTCCCTTAGAGTTTTAGGAACCTACCCACCTATTGCTGCCATCACCCCCATTACAGCTACAAGATTTCCTGGGGACCAGGGGAAGAGAGAACTGCAAAAACAAACAAAAAACCCCATGAGATACCCCACACTGTCTCTGACCCATAGAAGACTCCTTTCCTACTGTGTGAACTAGAAATAGCTAGTTTCTCTTGGAACAGTTTTTAATCATGTTTGGTACATGGGTTTAGGTTTTATGATGCTATTGAGTCCAGATCATGAGATACTGGTGGAAAAAATATACGTTAAACTCACTACTAGTTCAGTGCTATTCTCTTATTCTTTCAGCCACCATTTTCTTTTTAGAATCCTCAAAATGCTCCATGCATTCTATCTACTATGTTTAGTTATAGCCAGTGGGAGAGAAACAGTGGAAGATACTTACTTCCCCTTGATTGGTACTGGAACTTGTTAAAGATGTTCACAGAAGTAAAAAGTATATGCAGTAAAATAATCTGAAAACTGGAGCTTAGTTTAAAACACTTCAGTTTGCAATGCACAAAGTGAGGAAGAGGATCCCTTTTCCCAGCAGGCAATTATCTAGGCATGGGCAGGGTATCTGAGAAAGTATACCTGGGGATAGCACCACTGAAAAATTGTGAGAATGGCTTATGTCTATCTTTATTTAAAAATTGCTAAACACTTCTGCAGTGTAATTGAAACATTTTACACACCTCCCAGTTTTATGAGTATAGTTTATATGATTGGACCATCAACACTTGATATTGTCATCTGTTTTGATTTTAGCCATGGTAGTGGGAGTGAAATAGTGTCTTCTCATTTGAATTTTAATTTCATTGATAACTAAGGGTTTTGAACACCCTTTCATGTGATTACTGGTCATCCATATATCTACTTTTGTGATGTGTTTATTTGAGAGGTGATGATAGAGTGTCTGAATTTTATTATGTTTGCAATGGATGACATAATTATGGAAGAATCTGATAAAGATGGAAGACCTTAATAAAAAGATAAGAATAGATGTATAAAAAGAGGTCATGAGAAAGGCTGTATGACAGAGTGGCTAAGCCATGTGATCTTGGGAAAGTTACTTAAACTCTGTGCCTTAGTTCCCTTTCTGTATAGTGAGGACTTTACAAGTTCCAATCTCATAGAGTTGTTATAAGAATAAAAAACATAGTACTGGAAAACACCCTAGAATAGTGCTTGGTCCATTTTGAATGTGCTATAAGTTTTGCATAGTAAATAATGTATAAATAAAAGTGGGATGAATTTTAAATTGTTTCTCTTTCTAACGACTATAAGCTACTCCTTGGTGTTTATTCATGATTTTTATGACTACTGAGTAATGTAATTTTTCTGATGTTTTGTGTATATGAGAATTAGCAACAAATTCTCCACTAATACAAAGGTTTCTGCTGGAAGTTACCCTTGTTTTTAGAGATACTCTTTAAGGGTTATCATAAAGTATATCTTATTTCTCCATTGATTCTGTTTTCTCAGTGAGAAAACATCTTTCATCCTCCAGATATACTAAATATACTTGAGACTCCACAAATGGCCTTATTATATTTAGATCAATTTCTTAGTGAGGATAGAGATGGTCCAATAAATACTTTGATAAACTTTGAACCAAGTTGATTATACACTGTTTTCAAAAAAGAAAAATCTGTATATCTTAAATTGTTTCTTTGTAAAATTATGTTAGTGCTTCATCATACTTCCAGTTAATAAAATTGAGCAGAATTATTGTTTAACTACATTTTGAAGTTTTGAACTAAAGTACTAGGAGGAATATAAAAACAACAGAAGATACTGAATAAATATTATCTTTATTAGAAATAACTCTACCAAAATTTACAAAACAACTTGAAGTATACAAAGCATTTTTTCCAGGTGATTTAATTAGTAAATCATTAAATTAACTTTTATGGTCTAAAAATGAGAATTGGTACATTTTAACAAAAGATTTTAAAATGTATATCAAAGACTTGAACATTATGCTAAAATGAGTTTTAAGACTTTGTTTTCTGATATCTACTAGAAAGAGGAAATATAGATTATGTATTAAGCAGTTCTTCATCATCAATACTGTATTTACAATTTTTGATTATTTAGGGACAATTTGAAGTCCTCAAATATTTCATTTTTGTTTATTTTTGGACTCATTACTCCTGAAAGGAAATTTCAAGACTTGATGAGTGGTAGTTTGATTTCAGAAGTTTTATTGATGTATGCATTTAAAAAAATGGTGCATGCTTTTATTTTGTCTGGTTAAAAATACATCTTAATTATTAAAGGTAGTATAATAGGTAGCTATAGAATAGTATAATATAAAATAGTTACACTATAGTGTAATAGTTTTGTCATCCTGATGAGGCTATTGTGCTTCTTATTTCAATCACTTTCAAAAGGGCACACTTACTTGGTATTAATGAATAGGTTTAATATTCTTGGAGCTTCTTTATTAAGTTCTTTAGACTTTATTAAATAGTGCTCAGCTGTGCTCAGATTATCAACTTCTTAGACATTCTGAGCAAAGTCATGACGTCTGCCTGGTTAATGTGGACACTGATTATGAAAGATCTCGCACTAGATTCACATTTTATGAAGCATCTCTGATGAGTTAATGCTGAACCTGATGTCTTTTTTATATATTATATCATTTACTTCTTACAATAATTCTGAGAAGATATCACTCATTATATGCTACTGAAGATTATATTTTTATAAATTAGGCTGTCTTAGTCTATTTGGGCTGCTATAACAAGATATCATACGCTAGCCAGCTTATAAACATCAGAACTTTATTTCTCATAGTTCTGGAGGTTTGGAGGTCCATACTCAAGGTGCTGGCAGATTCAGTTTCTGGTAAGGGATCACTTCCTGGTTCATAGATGGTCGTCTTTTCCCTGTGTTCTCGATGAGGAAAGGAGACGGGATCTCCCTGGGGTCTCTCACTTATTTATCTATTTTTATTAAAGTATAGTCAGTTTACAATGTTGTGTTAATTTCTGGTGTACAGCACAGTGATTCAGTTATACAAATGTGTATATATCTGTATATATATATATATATTCTTTCTCATATTCTTTTTCATTATAGGCTATTACAAGGTATTGAATATAGTTCCCTGTGCCATACAGTAGGACCTTGTGGTTTATCTACTTTATATCTGTAGTTACTGTCTGCAAATCTCAAACTCCTAATTTATCCCTCCACCCTCCTCCCTTTCCCCTCTGGTAACCATAAATTTGTTTTCTATGTCTGTGAGTCTGTTTCTATTTTGTAGATGAGTTCATTTGTGTTATTTTTTTTTTTAGATTCCACATATAAGTGATATCATCTGGTATTTTTCTTTCTTTCTGGCTTACTTCACTTAACATGACAATCTCCAGGAGAAAACACCATATGATATCTCTGGGGTCTCTTTTATAAAGACACTAATCCCATTCATGACAGCTCTGCCCTCAAGACCTAATCACTTCTTAAAGGCCCCACTTCCAAACACGATCACATTGAGGATTAGGTTTAAAAATATGAATTTCGGGGGGACACATTCAGTCTATAGCACTGGCCATTACATAAAAGTGATTTCCTTCTACTTTATTATTATTTTTTTTACCTTTGTCAACATTCTGAAGTAAATTTAATAAAATTTTATTTTCATGGAATAATGTAAGAATAGATTGCTCTACAAATAATTATTTGGAAATATCTCCCAACTTATTAATTCACTTTAGGATAAATAAATAAGCATAAAATAAGGAAGTGACAGATATTCTATAGATTGTCACAGTTATGCATTAATTTAATGGAAACAGTAAAACAGTGAGATTAAGCAAAGTGCCATAGAGAAAGGTTACACATTGGTGCAGATATGTTTGGGGGTTGGAACACACAGAGGGTAGATATCAGAGTGTATATGGAAGAGGTGATAAGTGTCAAACTAAAACATATATGTACTTGCAGTCATGAACAAGTTATGACACATGCAAAACACAAAAAAAGAAAGAATGGAGCATTTTAAAGAAATAGTTACTGTTTAATTTTGTCATATTGCCTTCTGTTAATTTAACTCTAGCCAATATTGTTTGCAAAACAGTGTAAATGAGGGGAAAAAGGTTTGATTTGAAGAATAGAAATTACATGTGTATCGCATATCAAAGTATGATACTCACAATAATCAGAATTTGGAAAATTTATGAAACAGTAGTGAGCAAAAAGCCCTAGGAACTTTTTAAAAACATTTCTACTTAAATAATTACCAGCTATACAGCATATCATCTGCTCATCTTTTTTCCCTCAATTTATAATAAATTATAAAAAAAATAAATTCAGTGAAAAATAAAATGCTTATAAACATTCACATCTTATATTTTGGTTAGATCCATTTTTTTTAATAAAAGTGAACTTTCTGCTAAAAAGATATTATATAAAAAGAAAAAAAAGAAATTGTAACAGGATTGCACTTTTTCCTTTCATCTGGATTTGTTTATAATTAGGTAATTTGAGTAAGTTTCATGACATAATGCTAATTGTTAAATTTTGATTCTTCATGAATTCCTTTATACATTTTCCATGCATTAATTGAGTACCAACCTTGTGTGACATGTACTATTTCAGTGTCTGAAAATAGGGTGGTGAATAATAGAGAAAAATCCTAGCCCTATGGAGCTTACCTTCAGGTGAGGAGAGACAGATAAACAAGTAAGATGTATAATATGTGAAATAATGATTAAAGCAGGGAAAGAGGAGGAGAACTATTGGGGAGGGGTAGGTTTGTTTCTTTTTAATAGGTTGGTCAGGGCAGTCTCATTGTTACAGAGACATTTGTAAAGCAGCGTGAATATGGTGAAGATATGAGCCATGCTGGTACTGGAGGAAAGGACTTTTAGGCAGAGAGACCAACAATTTACTAGGTTGTGACATGAAAGTGTGATTAGTTGTTTGAGGAAAAGTGAGGGGTCAGCGTTGACAGAGCAAAGTGAATGAAAGAGATATGGTAGCAGATGAGATCACTAGAGTAGTGGAGGCCAGTTCATGTAAAATGATTTTGCTCTGACTGAGATAGAAAACCATTAGAGTTTAAAGAGAGGAGTCATATGAGCTAATGTTTTTAAAAGTTCACTCCAGCTGCTGTACTGAGAATGGACTGTGTGTTTGCAAATGTGTGTGGAGGAAGAGTGGTAAGGATGAAAACAGGGAGATACATTAAAAGGCTATTGTAATTAATTTGTTGACAAAATGTGGGACCAGGTTATTAATAGAGTAGGTGGTGAGAAGTAGTTGGATTCTAGATAAACTTTGAATGCTGATTTCATAGAATTTACTGATGGATTGGATATGGATTTGAGGTAAAGAAAGAAGTTAAACTTGTTCCCCAGGTTTGGGCTTGAGGAATTTGAAAATGGGAATTTCATTAAGAGAAGGAAGACTACAAGGAGATCAGGTCCTACCCACAATATGTTTTTTTTTTTTTTCCTACCCACAATATATTTGAGATGCTTTTTTGGACAAGTAAGTGGTGATGTCAACTAGATGGTTTGATATATAAGTCTGAATTTCAAGAAAAAAAATCTAGGTAAAAGTTATATATTTTGAAGATATTAACATATAGAAACTGGTTAAGATTGGCTTGGTAGTGTGTGTAGCTAACAAGGAGAACATTTAGTGGTTAGGGATGAGAACAAGAGGTAAAGGAGCCTGAAAAGAGAGATCAGAAAGGTAAAAGGGAAACCGAGAGTCTATGCTATTTCTAAAGTCAATTGAAGAAGTATTGTAAGAAGGAGAATGTATTTTGCTTTAACAACTATTGGTGCCTCATTCACATCATTTGGACCTTGCTGTTCTGAGTTTTCCTGCCAACTTTCAGCTATCAAAATTCACATCTTCACATCTGAGGATTGTTTCCAAAACAAAGGAAAATTCACTCTGCACAAGCATGAGCCAGAAATGCTGGGAAATTAATACAATCCTCCTATTCAGGAATCCTTAATCAATGAATAGGGGGAGTCAGTGTATAAATACTCTAGTTCTAGATTTGTAGGTGGAAATAATGCTGAAATGAATATTTATAATGTTTTTTATAAATTTCCTCAATGGACTAAATTCCAGTGGCAGCTGTTTTAATAATATACACTTCATTGGCTGGCTTTCCTTTCCAGTTCCACTTTTCACTCACCTAGTGTTCCTTGCAATTTCTCAATAAATACTTTCATTTGAACCTTTGTCTCAAGATCTGCATCAGGAAAAAACCCAAACTAACGCTGCTGAAAAGTAAGTTGAGAACAATGTTTGATCCTTAGAGTTAACATTAGTGGCCTTGAGAAGAGTGGTTTCAGTGGAAAGTTTAGGGTGAAAGTCTTACTAGATTTCCTTCAAGAAGAAAGAGAAGAAAATGAAGTACAGATATCAATTATACTTTACTTTTTTAGGGAGTTTTATGGTAAATGGAAGCAGAAAATAGTTGGAAGGTAATATAGAGTCAAGAGAGTTTTTTGTTTTATTTTATTTTGAGGGGAACTAGAGCATGTTTGTGTGTTGATGAGACTGATCCAGCAGACAGAATAAAATAATGGTGTATGAAAAAGAAGAGATAGTTTCTGGAATAATACTCTTGTGTATTCTAGAAGAGAAGAGATTGAGTGCATAAGTTGTCAGGAGCATGGACTGTCATCTAGGAAAAACAAAGGAAAAACAGTACAAGGATGCAGATTTGGATAAGTGGGTAGATGTGGTAGGAGTATGTGAAATTTCTTTTCTGATTACTTCTGTTTTCATTCATTAGTTGCGAGATAGGAGAGGAGGTGTAATAGTTGGAGGAAGCTGGAGAAAGTAGGAAATAGGCAGCAAGAAGAATGAATTGTCTAAGAAAATAAAATAGTTCCTTTTTTTTTTTTTTAACGTTTTGAGGTCTGTTTTAAGTATTGTGGTTATGAAGTGAAAGAGAAACCAGTGGACATGGTTCTATGGTTTTTTGGTCACTTATATTCAACTGCAAAGTTACAGGCACAAAGCAGATGGAGAATTACTTTTATTCAGGCTTGACATTTTTCCAAGTAAACATGTTGAAAAGAAAGAAGTATGAAAAGGAATGATTAAAAAGATGGGTTATGGAACATAAGGTGGGTAAAGAATAAAAGAAAAAAATGATGTGTTGGATCAATGGATTGAAAGCCTCCAAAGTCATAAAATTGTTTGAGACCGAAGTCTAGAGGAAGTGAGCTGAAAAGATGGAAGGCAGGGGTCAGAAGAATGAGATGCCTGCAATTGAGATTATGGGGAGAGAGTACAATTATTGTCAGTAACATACATTTTTTAGGCTTTCAGGCCATAGAGTCTCTGTCAAATTTACTCATCTCTGCTGTTGTGGCTGGGAGGCAGTCACAGACAATATGTAAATTAGTGGGCATGGTTGTGTTCCAGTAAAACTTATTTATTAAAAAAGTACAGTGTACATGGTTGCAGAATCCAAGATTAATAAGGAAAAGTCAATTGCTTTACTATATACCAGCAAAGAACAAGTAGAATTTGAAATAAGAAACAAATGCCATTAACATTGGCAACCCCCCAGATATAATATTTAGGTATAAATGTAATAAAATATATACAAGATCTATGTGAAGAAAAATACAAAACTCTGATGAAAGCAAAGAAGAACTAAATAAATGGAGAGATACTCCATGTTCATGAATAAGAAGACAACATTGTCAAGAAGTCAGTTCGATTCAATGTAATCCCAGTGAAAATCTTAGCAAGTTTGTAGATATCAACAAACTAATTCTGAGGTTTATATGGAGATGCAAAAGACCCGGAATAGCCAATACAGTATTGACGAAGAACAAAACTGGAGGACTGAAACTACCCAATCTTAAGACTTACTGTGAAGCTCCAGTGTTATTAAGACAGTGTGGTATTGGCAAAAGAAAGGAAAAACAGATACATGGAGCAGAATACAGGGCCCAGTCAACATAAACCTAGTTAATTGATCTTTGACAGAGGGAAAAGACAATACAATGAAACAAAAATTGTCTTTTCGACACATGATGCTAGAGCAACTGGACATCCACATGCAAAAAAATGAATCTAAAAACAGACTTTACACCCTTTATAAAAATTAGCTTAAAATGGGACATAGACCTAAATACAAAACACAAAACTATAAAAATCCTAGAGGTTAACATAGGAGAAAACCTAGATGACCTCAGATTTGGCCAAGACTTTTTAGCTATTGCTCCAAAGTATGAGCCATGAAAGAAATAAATGATTATCTGGACTTCATTAAAAATAAAAACTTCTCTGTGAAAGATGATGTTAAGAGAATGAGAAGACAAACCACAGACTGGGAGAAAATATTTGCAAAAGATGTATCTAATAAAGATCATTATCCAAAATATAAAAAGAATTCTTAAAACTCAGTAATAAGAAAATAAGCAACCCAAGATATACACATGACAAGTAATCATATGTAAAGATGTTCAACATCATATGGCACTAGGGAATTGCAAATTAGGACAACACTGAGATATCAAGACATTCCTATTAGAATGGCAAAAATGCAGAACACTGACAACACCAAATCCTGGCAAAGATGTGGAACAACAAGAACTTTCATTTATCAAGTGGGGATGCAAAATGGTACAGCCACTTTCAGAGACAGTTTGGCAGTTTTTTTTTTTTTTTTACATAATTAATTATGCTCTTACCATATGATATACAGCAATCACACTCTTTGGCATTTACTCAAGTAAGTTGAAGCTATGTCTACAGAAATACCTGCACATACATGTTTATAGCAGTTTTTTCATAATTGCCAAAATTTAGAAGCAAACAAGATGCCCTTCAAATAGGTGAGTGGATAAATAAACTGTGGTACATCCAAATAATGGACTGTTATTCTGTAGTGAAAGAAAAATGAGTTATCAAACCATGAAAAGACATAGAGGGAACCTAAATGCATATTACTAAGTGGAAGAAGCCAATCTGAAGGGGCTAGGTACTGTATGATGCCAACTATATGACATTCTGGAAAAAGCAAAATTATGAACAGGATAAAAAGACTAGTGATTGCCAAGAATTAGGTGGGAGGGAAGTATGGATAGGCAGAACACAGAGGATTTTTAAAGCAGTGAAATAACTCTGCTATGGTGAATGTATGTCACTATACATTTGTTAAAACTCATATAATGCACAACACGAAGAGTAAACTCTAATGTAAACTATGAACTTTGGATGATAATGACATGTCAGTGAGGTTCACCGATTGTAACAAATGTACCACTCTGGTGAGGAATGTTGATAGGGGAATCTCTGCATGTGTGGGAAAAAGGAGGTGAATATATGAAAAAATCTCTGTAACTTTTGCTCAGTTTTTCTGTGAACATAAAACTGCTTTTAAAAGTAAAATGTATTAAAAAAATAAAAACAAGTGACTGGCTCATGGGCATAATTTGCCATCCTGTAGTCTATGGTATACCATGAGCCTGAGTTGCTGGAGTAGGATGGAATACAAGACTACTGAAGGAGAGAAAATCAAGGAATGAAGAACCTGAGTATTGAAAGAGCCATCAGTGTGGATATCAACATTACTCAACCCATGGAAGTAATGCCGGGGAGAGTGACAATAAGCCTGATGTTCAAGTGTTTAAAGAGTGAAGGAAGTGACTCTGGTGTTAGTAAAGGACTACAAAGATGTGAAAGAACAACCTTTTTTTTTTTTTTTTAAACAACACACAGAGTTCCAAGCATCCTGAATATCTGAACTTGAGTATTGTTAGTATTGTTGAGATGATATTCAAAGGCAAAGGGTCTTTCGGTAAGAAATATAAGCAAGAAATCAAGCAAAATGATGATTAGTTATAAGTTATTTGTTCTGTACCAGATCAGACTTCCCCTATCTGTGGCACTGAAATCCATGACCACCAATTAATCTTGGTAAACTCTGATGTCAGGCTGATTTGGGAACAAGCTGGTTTGGGTGCTTTTAGTTTTAATTATTTTTTAAAATATTGAATTTATTTATTATGGTATTATTATTATTATTATTATTATTATTATTATTATTATTATTATTATTATTATTATTATTATTATTATATTTTGGAAGGAGGAGGTAATTAGGTTTATTTATTTTTAGAGGAGGTACTGGGGATTGAATCCAGGACCTTGTGCATTCTAAGCATGAGCTCTACCACTTGAGCTGTACCCTCCTCCCTTAGTTTTAATTCTCAATAGCCTATTTACATTGTTATTTTTCCACTTTGCATTTCACATTAATTTTATGTTTATTTGGTTAAATTTAAAGATCTTCCAAGTAAAGTAATTATTTAAAACCACAACTAAACTAACCTTTGGTCTGTATTAGGTTATAATGCTGGCATCTCAGTACTCCATCAGAATCTAGTTGATTGGCTGACAATGTATATCTCTTTTTACAGCCTCTGATTTGTAGAAAAGTGGTTTATTCCTAAACTGATGTCAGCTACAGCTGATTAGGTACTGTGAGGGCAGGAAAAGGACAAGAGCCACTTAGAGGAGTTTTTGTTTCCGAATGATTACTCATAACCACAGATTGTAACATTAAGATGCTTGAGATTAATCTTTTTATCAACCTATATTCTTTTACCCACCCAACACCTCTTTACCATTTAAAATTCTTGACATTCTTTGTCAGAATCACATCACAATTTCTTAAATTTATAGCTTGGTGAACTACTTGTTTAGATTTTAAGTGAATGCATTTATAGGTAAATACAGTTTTCTTCTATTCCTCACTAGATGTCATGTACTTTGGCTGAATTTACTTAAACCATTTTAACTTACAGAGAAAGTCCAGGAGTTTTTTTTTTTTTACTCAGCTGACATTCTGATTTACTGGAAGGACACCACCATTTTCCCAAAATGCATCTGTTCAAAATAAGAAGAAAAGAAAATAAAGGCTTTCATTTTCTTTTCTTTACACTAAAATTTGTTTTTTGCCTTAAGGAGTTTGGGGAATTACTACAGGTGACTCATAAATTCTTAAATTCCATAAGCTGTACCCACAATGTACCAAATGCTGTCAACTGTATTAATAAAAAGGGTCATTCAGTATCAAAAGTCATTGTTTTTTCTGGGTGCACATTCAAACCTATCTGATTGAGTACCTCTCCCATTGATGCCGTATTGCATGATCCTTTGTATTAGAGGAAGATGCTACTGCCCCATTGGGGGAGGGGCAGACTTTCAGGAGAAGTTTTCCAGGACCCTTCCTGGGTAGAGCCATATATACTTTTTTGAGTTCTCCTGTGATCAGTATATTGACCAGATGGTTGCCTTAGTTTTCAGAAACTTTCAAGAGTTCTTTCTCTCCTAAGAAGCCATGCTTTTGGTCAGTGTTTTTGATTTAAAAATTATTTTACCTGTTCGAAGAATCTGTTTCTAATTACATAGCAAAAGATGTTTTGCTATTCATTTACTGTTTGTTTTAGAATTTACATGACATAAAAGGTGGAAGAATTTTGGCTCTTATTTTATACAAAGGGAAAGTTTGCTGTTTGCTGTTATTTTATAGAAAGAAAAAGATTTTCTATGTATTTATTTCAATCTTCAAACTGGAAATAGGATATTCAGGAAGAAAACTCTACCTTTGTGGTGTGTGTGTGTATGTGTGTATACAAGGACTTAACACTCATCACAGATATAAATTCATTATTTACAATGGCAAGCCCATATGTGTATTCTTGAAGAATAGAATTACTGGTGTATAGAAGCTTCTAAATGCTTGGCTCAAATATTTTTAATGATATCTATAGTTATTCAGTTATTTGAAACAAAACTACTTAATGGACTAAGTATGTGTGGTAATACGAGTTTAAGGTCAGTTGTTATAAGTGTGCTATAAAAATAGTTTAATTTAATACCTAGCCATTTCATATTCTGTCTTACTTTTTAGAAGTAGATAAAACATAGACTTCGACTTAGCACGTGCTGGGTTAAATTCTTACTCATTTTATCTTGCATAGTGGATGACAGAGAACAAGTATGCTAATTGCTTCAATTACCTATTATTCAGAAGAAGGACATATTAAAGCAATCATCATGATATATATGGTAGACCTTGAAGTTAAGAGCACATTTCTAAAAGGTACATTATAATTCTAGGAATGTGTGTGTATGTATACACGTGTGTGTGTGGGTGCGTGTATATATGTATACATATATATGTATATATGTTAGTATTTAGAGCTCATGGACTAACTGCTGAGAATTATTTTGTATATTACACAATCCAGAGTGTGTAAAGAAGAAGGAAGCAGAATGATTAGAGCCACATCCTATGTCTCTTCTTTTTGAGAATGCTATCTTTCTCTGATATCTTATATATTAAGGTAAAGCCATGCATCTTTGTAGCCTTTATCAAACATAAGTTATTTGGACAATTAGGAAGGTGAATTTATTTACTTTTAAAATTTTCTACTCAAAGCACTGTGCTAGGTGTTAGGATGGCAAAAGATACAAAGAAGAATGGAAAAAATTTTACTGTGGCACAGTCTCAAATAACATTGGGAAACTGAGCATACCATATTACACCCTTGGAGATTTGTGATGAAAGTTAGCATATTAAAGGTTCTGATAGAAATGTATCTATTTAACATGAAGATACTATTTCCCAAGGACTCTTCTTTCGTAAAAGAAAAAAAAAAACAACTCTTAATTTCTTCAGGAGCCCCTATTTGACAAGCAGACTTTGGGAAATCCTAGGCTGCAGTAGCATCTTTGCTTTAGTTAAGACTGCCACACCTCCATCCCCTGTGTCCAGTCCTAGTTACAGAGGTGCCTCGAGGCAGGAGCTCCCTGAACTACACAACAACAGCCACAGCTAATGATTGGGGTGGGGAATTTTGTTTACTTACCTTCTTGTAACCAAAGAGGGTGGGCTTGCATTGTTTTTTCTCAGATTTCTAATTTAGAAGACTCTGACTATACAGTTTGAAACTTTATCAAATGTACTGATGGGATTTAAATTATTAGTAAGTTCCATCTTCCCTCCCAGGTACTGAGCATATTCAGAGTGCCCTTGTAGGGTCACCTTGTCACCATGATAAACTATTAGAGATTTGGAGGAGAAAGAGGCATTTCAGAACCCCGATACCAACATGCATATATAGTTCACAATTTAGCCTAAATCATCACTTTACCCTGCTTTGAAGGCCATGACTGTAGAATTTTTAATTAGCAATCTTGTTATCAAGCTGACTTGTAAAATAGAGCAAACATTTTTCTTTCGGCAAAAATATTTAAACTGTTTTTTTATCCTGGGTGGTAGAGTAACCATTATCTGTCATTCAGATTACTACAAAAGTCTCATAACTGGTTTCCGTATTTCCATCTGTACTCCTGTTACCCGCAAAAGGTAAAGAGGCCAGTTCTTGTCATACTTGAAAGATTACAGTCAGGAGATGGCGTGTTTCGTAGCAAAAGATTTTAAGATTTATTTAGAAAAGGAAAAGTACACCTCTAAGAACGGGAGGCGGGCTGATCTGAGGGAGAAAAAGCTGTGTTTTTTTGTCTCCCCTTTCTCTTACACCCTCAGTTAGAGGTGGTGTTTTGATTGACTGATGGCTTTGTCCCTGGAGTGCTTAGTCATGTTTGGCCCCTTTTGCGCATGTCCTTACCCACGGTGTATACAGAAAAACCCATGGAGGGGGAGCCTAAACCACAGTGTTAATTGTAATACGATGTAGCTGTCGGGTACTAACCAGTTTCTTGCTGACACTCATTTAGGAAAAATAGAGTCCCTGTAGGCTGGAGGCCTTTTTCTGTGAAATGGGAAGCTGGACCATCCTCCCTCTCTTCCACCTATCTGCCTGGTGCCCCCACTTAGCTAACCACCTAACACTCCCACCCCCAAAGGGGTTTCACAGCTAAAGGGACCCTTACAAAAGAAGTGCAATCACTTACTCCTCTATTCACAACCCTCACACAGCTTCTCATTTCACAGAAGGCCATAGTCCTCACAATGTTCAACGAGGCCCTATGCAGCCTGAAATCTTCGTTCCGTCTCATTTTATACCTTTCTCTCCGTTACTCATCCTTATCCAGTCACACTGGCTTTCCTGTTTCATAGTCTCTCCAAATGAAACGGTCTTCCTCCAAAATAAAACATGGGTAGCTTCCACACCTCTTTACAGTCATTGCTCAGATATTTGTTTCTCACTAAGACCTACACTGACCAGCTATTTAAAGTCGCGGCTTCCCTGAGAACTTCCAGCCCTCTTATTCTGCTTTATTTTTGTGCAGAGCATGTATCATTTTCTAAAATACTGCAAAATTTGTGTATTTATTATATCTCTTGTTTATCATCTGTCTCCTCTGCTAGAATTTAAACTCAGCGAGGCCAAGGGGTTTTATATGTTTGTTTTGAGTTTGGCATCGTTTGTTCATGTTGTATTCTGAGCACCTAGAACATTGCTGACACATAGCAGATGGTCAAGAAATATTTATTGACCGAATGAGTAAATGAATGGATAAGATAACCAAAGGCGAAGATTTCCCACTTGTTTGATGAAAAAAATTCATCAACCTGGACCCTTTTAAAAATATAAACAAATATGGTTTATAAGATAGAAAAACCTAGCTTTAACCTGGCTGTTTGTTTCATTAGTTTTTCTTTAGACAGATAGAAGGGTTATGAACTTCCTCACGATTTAAGTCCTTGTGAAGTTAAACATTATTTGGGTATTCATTGTTGGTTTTGAGTGGTACTCTTGAATCTCATCTAGATAAATGCTGTAGAATTTTGAAATCAACATTGTTCCTTCTTGATGGGCTGCAGATATTTTCTTAAACGTTGCATTATCCTGCATGAGTCATAATGAAAGCTAGGATTTCAAAAGGCAGCAAGGGACATGGGTTCATAAAAGTGAAGATGATAGAAGTTTTACTACTATATAATTTCTACATTTTTTCCCCAAATGTTGTTTGAAAACAGCAAGGAGAAAACAGTCTTACTGCCTCTAATAACAGATTCCCCGTGGAGGTCAGGGTGGGAGAGTCAGGCTCCAGGCTTAAATCATGTGTTCTCAGAGGAGGATTAGAAGACTCTGAGCATCAACTGCGGGGTGAGGGAAGTTAGAGAGCTGGCAAATCTGGGGAAAAAAAAAAACACACTGTGTGCCAGATCTGCACAGCTGTGTCCACCACTGATAATCCTTCCGTAGGCAGAAGCCAGATACTTCCTAGAGTATCCTGGAAGGGGCCTTATTACACAGGAAAAAACAGAAAAGTCAGAGTCTTATTTAGAAGTTCTCTACTTATTGCTTTACTTTTGTCCCTCTGAATGATACGTCTCTGTTTTCTTTGTTGATTGGGTGATGGAAGCTTTTGGCCTTATTAAAGCAGTCAAACCAAATTCTAAGTAAAAAACAATTTTTTTACATATTGATTCATTTCTCTTGCTTTTACATTTAAAAATACAGTTTGTGGATAATGAAAAAGCTCAAGGGATGCCCAAGTCACTTCTTCCCTGGCAATCTGAAGATGTAATTCTCTATGCTTCCAGTATTTTAGTCCAATTCTTGCTCATCAACTACACTGATAGTAGTATCTTTCTTTTTCAATGTGTTCTTTTTAACTTTGACAGAAAGAACATTTCTTCAACTATAGAAACATGAAATCTATAATTATATATTTTAATCTGGTAGATTAATTTTAAAATATTAATTTAAAGTATACTCCTAAAAATAAAAGATTTTATTAATGATTTTAATTTTTTTCTTTAGCTTTTATATAATTTTCAGTTTTCACAGTGAGTATTGCAAGATAATTAAAAACATACATCATAAATTTAACTAAAAGTTATTTGCGTTATTATTACAATTTTTTTCTTATTTTAGGCTACTCTTTAAATTTGTAGGCCCTGAATCAATTTTATATTCATACTTTTAGCACCTTATTATGGTATTTACCTCTCTTGTATTGTTTTTTATTGTGAAATAGCACTATTATATTTCTGTAAACACTGTTATATAAATATTATAAAAGTAATGCTTATTACCCGAAATTCAGAAAATGTGTAAATATAAAATTTACAAATTCAGAAAAAATATAAATATAATATAGAAAATGAATGTAGTCTATAATTACCCAAACCTGATTACCATTATTTACATTTTGCTATATATACTAAAATTCTCTCCCAAAATTTACTATATAATTGTATACATACACACATCCTATAGACACATACATTTGAAAAAAACGGAGATGTGATTTGCACACTGTTTTGCAATATATTCTACTATTTAAATTTATAGTATGCATAGCCATTGAATGGGTGTCCCATAATTTACTTACGGTATTATTGACAAGCATTTAGATTATCTCCAGTTTTTCGTTGCAATGGATATTCTTTTACATACACTTTTTATATTTGTATAATAATCTCTAGTGTTTGATATGAAATTTTAGCAAAAATACAGTATAAGCAATCCAGTAGCTTATATAACTTTGTTACATATTCTCCCATAAAAGTGAAATGTTTCCAAACTTCCTTTTCAAGTTCATAATTTACTGTTTTTCTATATGTGAATAGTGGTTCTGATGGGAGAAATCCAGGATTATTATACTAATAATAGAAATGTTTAATTCAATGTTAAGCACCTTACTGCATTTTCCCAGTGCCTAGTTTATAATGATTAGACTGAAAACCAGTTCAGGTATAGTTAAATCCCATGACCAAGTGCCTTTCCCTTCTTTGCTGAATCACTTTTGTTCAGGTTAATTTTATTCCCAAAATATGTGTTATTTTGTGCCTCTCTCAGAAAGTTTATAATGTGGTTGTTGTCTTCTTTGGAAATTGAAACTAGTTCCTGTCATTTGCAGTAAATGTAATTAGGAATGCAGTAAACTACTATGAGGAAAACCAAAAAGAAGATCATAGGATATATTCCAACACTGTAACATATCATCATGTTAAATATATGAAGTAGGAACTATCTAAATTAATCCAAGATCTGAAATAAATTAGCCATCAAGAAAGGACTAGTCTTATTGTGTCTGAAACTCAGTTTCCTCATTTGCTAAGTTTCATTTCCCCTATCAACTTTCAAGGTAGATGTGTGGACAGTAAGAGAAAACATATGTTGACAGTTTTGGGATAACGTCAAGAACAGTTTTATACAGGGATTTCAGTCAGGGTCCTAGCATGAAGGAGAATTTCCATTTAAATGGTTTCATTTAAGAAGAGAATTTAATCAAATCAGTGTGTAAAGAGGTAAAGGCAAGGTTAAAGAAGCAAAAAAAAGATGACGGAGGCTACAAGAGATGAACAATGGCATGAAACCATTATCTCTTTGTCAATGATTCTCAATGTCTGGTCCCTGAACTAGCAGCATTAGTACCATCTGTTGGAAATGCAAATTCTCAGGTTTTACCCCAGACCCACTGAATGGGAAACTCTGGGTGTGGGACTAGGTGATTCTGATAGATGCTGAAAATAGACAATCACTGAGCTAGGTTATGCTAAGGTAATAAATGACTCCAAATAAATGATTCCAGAAACATATATTTCCTGCTCACGCTGCATGTCCATTTTGGACATGTTTATTGTGGGCGAGTTAAAGGTCTTTTCTTTGTCTTCCTTTTAGGAGCCAGGCTGATGATGCAACTCCTGTTGACAATATTGCTTGTCACCATGGCAGAGGGAATGAGAACATAATAAGAGTCTGGCTGAGAAGTGACATAAGTCATTTTGCTTTTTATAGGCCAGATTTGGTTGTGTTGTCATGCTCAAATTTAACGAGTCAGGATGTATAGTTCACATACAGTGAGATGCTGTGGATATGGGTGAAAAATAATACCATCTATATCACCACTTCCAGGCCAGAAGAAGTCATGAAAAAAGTAATAGAGTTACTGGACACCAGGACAGCCTGGATCCATGGAGGAGGGCTGCCCAGCACGAGAGGGAATATGGAGAAGGATAGCCATTGCTTAAAAGAGGCCCAGAAACAGAGGCCTCCACACTCTTCCTGTGTCTGCACAGGTCATTCTACTGTGGCCCAAACAGGGCAGGCACATGTAAATCCTGGATCTGGGGTTGGCAACAGACAGAACTACCAGTTCACAAGTAATTATCATTAATGACTTTTGATTTATATGCTATTTAATCGTCTGCACCCTCATTTCCCTTCATTAGTGTGTGCACAGGAATGAGAACTGACCATGTATGAAAAGTTTTTATCTTTACATTGTACATCCCACTTCATAAAAACTTGATATCCTGCTGAGTTAAATATAATTCTAATTACATTGAATAAGATGAGTGTTTATTTCTTAATCACCATAATATCATTTGGTACCGTTATCATCAGTGTCAGACAACTTTGCCTCAATAGATTTGGATAAAAATGATCAGAAGACAGTGAACAATTTCTAAAGCAAAGGTGCTTCTACAATTGATGACAAAGTAAAGAATGGTGAAGTAAAAATACATTCACGTTGGAGTCAGGGACCTTCTAACCTTTGGTCTGCTGTAGGCAGGCTATACAATTGTGAGGAGAACTCAATTTATGCATCAATAAAAATAAATTTGGTTGAGATCTCCTCTAGAATTTTTTTAGTAATACAACACAATGCTTTTATGTCATATTTGCCTTACTATTAGATGGATATTGATAGAATTAGAAGCAAGATAGAGTTGGCTGCTGCTAATTACCATGTTTCTCCAACAAAGTCCACATGTTATACTATGACCAGTGTTAATTTATCCTTAATATTTCAATCCCAAGAAGACTTAGTTGATGTATTATTGGCTTCAAGCAAATATTTGTTGATTGATAGATTGGCAATAGGATTCCCTTGGAAAATGCAAGATGGAGTGAACCATAATAACCCTATGAGGGCTGTTTATCTGTGAGCTTATTTACAAAACAGAAAGAGATTCACAGGCATAGAAAACAAACTTGTGGTTGCCAGGTGGGGAAGGAGGCGGTAAGGGATAAATTGGGAGTCTGAGATTTGCAGATACTAACTACTATATATAAAATAGATAAACAACAAGTTTATACCGTGTAGCACAGGGAACTATATTCAATATCTTGTAGTAACATATAATGAAAAAGAATATGAAAACTAGTATATGTACATATATGTATGACTGAAACATAATGTTGTACACCAGAAATTGACATTGTAAACTGACTATACTTCAATTAAAAAATAAAAAGGAAAAGCAAGGGTCATAGAAGTTAAGTTGAAAAAGTATGCATAGCTAGTATGCAGCAACACTAGAATTTGTGAGTGGTCTTTCCCAAATTATTTAATCTTTTTGAGCCTCAGTTTACTCATCTTTGAAACCAGGATTGTAATACAATTAGAGTGATTTTGAAACAATTAGGAGAGATATCATATGCATGTTTCTCAGGAAGCATCTGGCATGTAGCAGATTCCTTATAAATGCTAGTTTCTCTTGCCTCTTTCTGTTTATCCAAAGCATATACTCCAATGCTTTGCATATAATAGGTGCTTTATATATGACAGATGCTTGCTTGGTGGGACCTGGGAATTCTGAATTGACTATAACCATGTACAAGTTGCTGTAGAAGAAATATTTGTGACGCTCTTGTCACTTTTATATCTGTTGGCCATGGTGATTAAGAGCTTGACTGCTTGGAGTCCAGGTTTGAATCCTGACTTTGGCAGCTATTAACTATGATCTTAGCCAGAATGATTGTGTCTCACTCAGTTTCCTCATCTGTAAAATGAATAATGGTGATGATGGTGATGACAGTGGTAATTGTCTCATAGATTTGTGTGTGTGTGTGTGAGACAATTGAAGAAGTTAATAACTGTAAACACTTAATGTTTGGCACAGAGTCCACACCCAAAAATTGTTAGTTTTTGCTGTTCTTCTGTCTTATATCAAGTACTAACATTGTCTGATAAATGCCTCTCTCCCAACATATACACATGCAAACATATTCTCTAAATAACTCAAATGATATTCTTCCCAAGAGTGACCCCAAAATATACAGTGTCCAATTTTTGCAGATTTCCAAGTGACATTTTATAAATGGGCACCAAAAATTCTCTTAAGCAAAAGAGAAGGAATCAAATGCCAAAAACCAATTAAATAATATGAAGAGTAAAACATTTATCTGACACAATCAGGCGACAGAGAATGAAGGCCAAAGTAGCATTTCCCGCTGTACACTCTGGTGCCCTTTTCCCCCTCATAAGGGGGTGAGTTAAGGTAGAGTGTCATCCTTAACTTTGAATTTTGCTGCTTTTGTCAGTTTGTGTCACAACCTTAACATTATTTAAATGTACTTTTTTGTATTTAATATTCATATTCAGGTGTTCAAGCCATAATTTCTGTTAGTAAAAGTGACATTTTTTAAAGTTCATTATTTTTTCCACATAGAAATCTCAGACATTAAAAAAAAAAAACAGACTTTAAATAATAGAACAGAAGTGTCTTCAGGCTAACAGCCACCCCTATGATTTGTCATTTTAGGACTTGAGTACTTGGGAGAAATCAGTTTGGTAACACCAGAGTCACTTAGCTTTTGTGACTAGAAGCCGGGCAGCCGGAGCTCCATGCCTCAAGCAGCCCTTTACACTAGGTGGAGAGCTTCTACAGACTGTGTCGTGTGCTGCTTTGACTTTTATTTTTGCTTGACATTTTCAAGCCAAGATGCACTATATAAAATGTCCATTAAATTTGTCAAGGATTTCGAGTTATCATGGCAATGTATCTTGATGATAATCAAGAATGTGGCAACAATTATATGGCATCCATCTGTGGGATTTAGGTAAAGCACTCAGCTGAAATCTTCAAATTAATTCACTTAAAAAAAAGCAAAATGAGTAGTTCTTATTGCTGAGGGAGAGAGAAGAGAAATGGGACTTGCTGAAATGTGCTGCGAGAAGAAATGCAAGAAAACACCAACTTATTTTGAGGGTGAGGAGAGGGTCTTTTTAGTCAGATTTTATTGCATATCTATGACATCATTTTTTTCTCTTTCTTTTAATGTGGCAGATATTTTTGAAAGGCCTACCAAAGAGTGCGAAGTATTTCACATATATCCAATGGCTATAATGTGGGAGACTGTTTCAAAAAGGCATAGTGTCTTTCAGTTATTAGAGTTTGACAAATACCATTTATGATTAATGCTATTGGTTTATAGTAATGGAGAGAAAAAGAAATGGTTAAAGGGAACGCTGTGTCATATTAAACTTTGATACAACTTGGCATCATTGAAGACTCCAAACCAAAAAAAAAAAAAAAAACTGAACTACACATTGAGCATTTGAGTCATAAAAAAGAAAAAATATTCTTTGCTTTATTTAAGAATGTACTCCAAACAGTGAAAAGAACTGAATGATAGAGTTACGATATGCAACTTGTCAGGAACATCTAAAACACCTGGATCATAATTCCAACAAGTGATGGCTTTCATAAGTCTTATTCAAACAGCATAAAATTAATAAAAATAAATTGTAGAAGGAAGTAGAAGATCCATTTTAAAAAATAACTTTTATAGCTCTTCAAGCTTTGTTGGCATTTTAAAACCATTGTTTTGTATTGCTGTTTTCGCTGTTGGCTGACACATATAATGATACCTGTTGACTGGGATTTTTAACCTTTTTATAGAAGTAAGTTGCTGTTCCATACTTGTTTTAAACAGAGTCAATATGTTTTTGATCCATGCTGGATTATGCCTTTGATATAGGCATGTCTTTTTACTTTTATTTTTAATGAAATTCATCTAGTCTTTCTTTCTTGCTAAACAAAGTATTAAAAGACACAGTTCCTTCCTGGAGAGAGAATGTCATTTTCGTTCCCTCTTCTGGCATTTTAGGGCTTCCTGGTGAGGCTCTTTTGTCTAGATAGTAAGTAGGAATTATAAAAGCCAGTTCTTTTAAATGAGCATTATCTTGACAATTTCCTTTACCTATTCAAATCTTAACCAATCTTTGAGGCCCAGGTTAAATTTTACTCCTTGAATCCTTCTTTAATTGGGCCAGTTTCTTTTTACCACCACATTCAAGATTCCAAAGACATCTGTGGTTTTTTCCATCCACTTTTGCACATAATTGTGCATCTAAAATATTACTCAACTTTGTAAAAATTTTATGAAGGACTGCATCACAAAGATGACAATGTAGGTTGCTCCTGATTTCTCTCTCTCTCACAAGAAGAACAACTAACAACTATGCAACCTAGAGAATCGTAGAACTTGGCAATGTGGCTGAAGCACTCCCCTGCATCACAGAGACCAAGACAGACTGCATTAGAAAAGTAAGAGAAGTGACTGCACATTGACCACATTGCCCTGCCTCCAGGCCAGTGCAGCACCACAGGGAGAGGACTCCCTTGAGCCTCTGGTTCCTCCAGGGGGAAGAGAACCTAGTGGGATAACCAGCCCTACTGCCTCAGTATTGTGGGTTGCTATGCAGTAGCCCTTACTCTAATCTCACACTATGGGGATTGCAGGGGAATCTTTGGGGCTCAACCACTGTGAATCTGACTGTAAGAGAGAAGGGGAGGGGCTTGCGACAACTAGCACATGGATCTTGGCAGACTGAGTTCATACCTGCAGTGCCCAAGTAGTAATTCCAACTAGCAGCTTTGCTTATCGGCAGAAGAACCAAGTTGGGGGCACACTCTGATCAAGAAACTCAGCAGGGTACTGATTGCCTAATTTGAATCCTCAAACAAGGAATTTTGCCAGTCCTGGAACCCAGTTTGCCCAAGTCCAGGTAAGAAGCTGAATCACAGCCCCACCTGCCGTGGAGAGTGTTTTCCAGCCCCATCTGACCAGAAGCGCTGGTGACAACTTCTAGAAGCTGTGTGGCCCAGCAGTGCTCAAGCCAAGAGGAAGGCAGGTAGAGCTGATCGCCTCTAGATCAAAGCCAGTACTGGGGGTGGAGCCTCCCTGTGCTTTGCACAGGCAGTGGAATTAATTCATAGACAAAGCTGAGGATAGTTCTTAGCCCCGCCCAGCCTGAGAGCCTGAGAAATTGAGAGTAGCCTGAAGTGGCCCCTCCCACTCCTACCCAGGCAAGTAGCCTAATCACCGCTTTACCAGATAGGAAGATTGTCTTCTGGCCTCATCTGCCCAGGAGGGCTGGCAGGAACTTCTGGAGGCTATGCGGCACAATGGCACTCAAGCTGAGAGGCAGATATGCAGAGATGATAGTTTGTTGAACAAAGCCAGTGGCCCTGTTTATTCAGGGAACTTTGGTTCAGGTCAGCTTAAGGCAATAAAGAGCTTTATCAACTTGAGAGTCAGTTCTGCCGCTGTGCCTAGGCAGGCAATTTAATTCATAGTGCTGCTCATTGCTCAGTACAGCCTTCAGCCTGTCCAAGCCAGGAACCTACCAGAGAACACAGCAAACTGCATAGTCAATTCAACAGCCCTATGAACAGTGGCACTTGTGTCAAGGGCACAGCCTGTAGCTTCCCCTGCCTATATAGCAAAACCAGTATCCCTACCTGCTCAGAAAATTCAGTGCACACTCAGGCCTGATTCAGACACCCAAACAATGAGCTATACAGGCCCTGGCCCCTATCCTGCTGACCTGTCAGGGCAGGGAGGCCAATTCATAGCCCCATCTACTACTACATATAGTACCCGGTCCTAATCACCTACTAAGTCTGACCAGAGAACCCAGGCAATCCCAGGGTTCGTCCTTCAGCCTGACTTGGTAGAGAACCAAGTCAGTTGTCCTATCCAACTGTTCTCAGCCAATGGCAAATCTCCCCATTTCTGTCCTCAGGGCTCAAACAGTTATCTTGCCCCCAAATAGACCATAATAGCAGGGCCCCACCTACCCAAGAACATTACCAGCAGACACACCAATTTAAAAAACAAGCAAAGAAATTTTTGAGTTAAAAATTCAATAACTGAACTGACGAGTTCAACAGAGTTTCAAAAATCAACTTGACTGTGCAGCATAAAGAAGAATCAGCAACCTGGAGGATAGGACATTGGAAATTACCCAGTCAGAGGAGAAAAAAAAGAATAAAAAGAGTGAAGAAAGCATTTGGGAATTATAGAATACATTGAAAAGAAACAATATTCACATTAAAGGAATTCCAAAAGGATAAGAGAAAGAGAAAGGGATAGAAATATATTTAAAGCAATAATGGCTAAATTTCCTGAACCTGGGGAGAGAAATGGATATCCAGATCTCTAAGGCACAAAGGAGCCTAATAGAGCTACAGTGGGACACATTATAATTCAATTGTCAAGAGTCAAATACAAAGAATCCAAGATCAGCAAGAAGAAAGGGAGAAGCCACATACAAGGGAACACTCATAAGACTGTCGGCAGATTTTTTAATAGAAGCTTTTCAATAAAATACTAACAAACCAAATTCAGCAGCATTAAAAGGATCATACTCTGTGATCAAGTGGGGTTTATCCCTGAAATGCAAGAATGGTTCAGCATATGCATATCAATAAATGTGATAATTACATTAAGAGAATGAAACAATAGAATCCTATCATCATCCCAATAAAAGTAGAAAAATCATTTGACAAAATCCAACATTTATTTATGGCAAAAGCTCAACCAATTAGGCAAAGAAGGAACATGTCATAACATAATAAAAGCCATATATGACAAAACCAGAGCAAACATCATACAATGGTGAAAGATTGAAAGTTTTTCCTTTAAGATAAGGAACAAGACAGGTGGGCCCATTCTTACTATTCCTATTCAACACAGTACTAGAAGTCCTAGCTAGAGCAGTCAGGCAAGAAGAGGAAATAAAAGGAATCAGAATTAAAAAGGAAGAAGTAAAATTGTCTCTTTTTGCAGATGACACGATTTTATGTATAGAAAGTTCTAAAGACTCAACCAAAAAAACTATTAGATTTAATCAATTAATTGAGTAAAGTTGCAGGATACAAATTAACATACAAAAATCAGCATCATTTGTATACACTAACAATACATTTTCTGAAAAAGAAATAAATTGATTCCATTTACAATAATAAAAAACAATAAGATACTTTAGAATAAATTTAACTAAGGAGGTGGAAGAGCTCTCCTCTAAAACTCAAGACTTTGGTAAAAGAAATGGAAGAAAACACAAGTAAATGGAAAGGTCATCCATGTTCATGGATTGGAAGAATTAATATTGTTTGTCAATACTACCAAAACTCATCTTTAGATTCAATGTAATCCCTATCAAAATTCCAATGGCATTTTTTTTTTTTTACAGAAGTAGAAAAAACACTCCTAAAAAAACCCTAGAATAACCAAACTAATCTCGGAAAAAAAAAAGAAAAAAAGAAAAGAAGGGAGCAGGAGACGTCAAACTTCCTGATTTCAAGTTATACTGTAAAGCTATGGTCATCAAAATGGTATAGTACTGGCATAAAAAGAGACAATGGAACAGAACCAAGATGCTAGGAATAAACTCAAGCATATGCAGTCAACTAGTATTTGACAAGGGAGCCAAGAATAGTCAATGGAAAAAAAGATTGTCTTTTCAATAAGTGGTGCTGAGATAACTGGATACTCACATAAAGGAATGAAATTGGACCCATATCTTACACCACTCACAAAAATTAACTCAAAATGGATTACGAACTTAAATTTAAGACATGAAACCATGCAACTTCTAGAAGAAAACATAGGAATAAAACTCTTTGATAAGAGTCTTCGTAATGATTTTTTGTATGACACCTAAAGCATAAGCAACAAAATAAAAAATAAACAAGTGGGACTACTTCAAACTAAAAAGCTTCTGCACAGCAAAAGAAATCATCAACCAAGTGAAAAGACAACCTATGGAACAGGAAAAATATTGCACCACATATTTGATGAGGGTTTAATTCCCCCCAATAAGTTCAATAGCAAAAAACTCACAACTCAATTGAAAAATAGGCAAAGGACATGAATAGACATTTCTCCACAGAAGACATATGAAAGGCCAACAAGTAAATTAAAGGATGCTCAACATCACTAGTCATTAGGGAAATGCAAACCAAACCCACAATGAGATACCACCTCAAGTCTGTTAGACTGGCCATCATCAAAAAGATAAGAGATAACAAATGCTGGTATAAATGTTGAGGAAAGGGAACTTTTGTGCACTGTTTGTGGGATTGTGAGTTGGTACAGCCATTATGTGAAACAGTATGGAGGATCCTGAAAAAATTAAAAATAGAATTACCGTGTAGTTTGGCAATTTCACTTTTGGGAATATAGTCAAAGGAAGTGAAAACACTGACTTAAAAAGATATCTGCACCCTCATGTTCAGCATTATCTACAGTCAAGGAATGGAAACAACCTAAGTGTCCATTGATGGATAAATGGATAAAGAAGTTGTGAGATGTATATACACATACATACCACATATGTAATGGAATGTCATTCAGCTATAAAATGAAGAAATCCTACCACTTCCAGCAACGTCGATGGACCTGAAGGCATTATGTTAAGTAGAATAAGGCAGACAAAGACTAATACTGTATTATCTCACTTATACATGTAATCTAAATAACAAAACAAAATTTATGGATAAAGAGATCAGACTTGTGGTCATCAGAGGCAAAGGGTGGGTGGACAGGAAGTTGGAGAAAGGGAGTCAAAAGGCACAAACTTCTAGTTATAAGATAAGTGAGTACTAAGGATTTAATGTAAAACATGATGACTATAGCTAACACTGCTGTATGATATATAGGAAGGTTATTAAGAGAGTAAATCCTATGAGTTCTCATTACAAGGAGAACATTTTTTTCCTATAATCTCATTTTCTTTTTATTGTACCTATATGAGAAGATGAATGTTAGCTGAACCTACTGCAGTAATCATTTCTCAAAATATACAAAGCAAACCATCATGCTGTGTCTAAAACTTTTGCAGTGATATATGTCAATTATTTCTCAACAAAACTTAAAAAAAATTCATGAAGACAGGTACCAAGATATCAATGTACAATGCTGATTACTGGGCCCTCAAAAAGTATCTTAGACTGATCATTTCTCATAATAATGCTGTATTATTTTTACATAAAAGTATTATTTCTATATGAAGTTTTAGAAAATTGCAAGCATCCTTTTAAGGATGCACAGTCTCTGGAAGTTATATTTCCTGTATCTTACTCAAAAATTTTTTGGAACTTTTAATAAATACAGTAAATACTATTATTTCTCTAAGTGTTATTTAATCATGTATAATATTCTAAAGGAGGTATAGTTGTTATTTACAAGAGTTTCAGGCAACAAATGAAGTGAGCAATGTAATTTTAATCATTATAACTGGCTAATAATATGGGGTCACAGTTTAATTCTTAGGGTGGAATATAGGTGAAAAAAGAGATTTTTACTCAACATACAGAACCATTTAACTCTCCACATTATCCACATAGATTTTGGTCATATTATTTGATGCAAGCTTAGTTGTAGATCATCCAGGTTCTAAGCCTCCAAGATTCTGCAAACAGAGTGAAACTCCAATGTATGAAACCCAGACAGTCAACTCTTTGAAAGATTTGTATGTTATCCTTCTCAATGACAGCAGTTGGTATTCAACCACGTTAACCATGGAGTGAGCCAGGTGGTAATCCCTCCACCCACACGGATCAGAATGGAGCTGTTTTTTACATACTCCACCAAGGCAAAGAAACTGTCTTCTCTTTAGGTTATAGCCTCCTGTGTTGCAGGTTCAGGCAGTCCATGAATGAAATGTCTGTATTAGGTTGAGTCCAACATTCTTCTGGGAGCTTGTTTTTTGTCCCACTTTAACCTTAACATGACTAATTTTTCCATATTTGACTAAAATTTTCTCATTGTGATTCCTAGATGTGCTGTGAGTAAAATGTGCTGGCTTCCAATAGAGAAAAAAGATGATCAAGGACATGAGAGATTATTTTTTCCCCTAAAATTTAATTGGCTGGACAAAATCTGACTTTAGGAAACACATGTGATAAACAATTTCTTCATATATTGGGTTTCTAATAAAGACTCAAAAAATGAACATTTTCATGACCCAGTAAACCCCTGTGGCAGGAAATGATGTACTTTCCTAATAAATTAGAATATTAAATTATCACCCAATTCCTGGTGAGACATAGAGAGGGATTATGGGCTATTAATCTTCTCCTAAGATTGACTTAGTTTTCTTTATTTCCTAGGCCTACGTTATAAAAAATGACTTCATACAAATTCAAATATTCTCAACGTGTAGGAAAACAATAGTTACAAAGATCTTTTTTCAGAAAGAACTGTCCTAATGCTTCTCTCTTACTCTTTTAATAATTAAGATTTTGTCAACAAGATGGGGGAAACATTGGAGGGGAAGAGAAAGAGCAGATCTACCAGAACTATTGGCCCTAGAAGGTTGGTGATAAAAAAGGAAGAGAGGATACCTGTTTCAGTTGTTCCTATTCTTCTCTGCAATCTGTGAGCTCTCTTCCCACTACTTTCTGCGACAACTGGTATCTATCTTCCATGCCTGTGGTTTCTACATATTTTCCTATAAGATACTTTTATAAAATGTGTCTGGCTTGCTGAGTGTTCAAAAACTCAAGTAGATTTTAATAGATATATATGCAAGGTGTAGGTTTGTACCATTTCATTTCTATTAAGTATTAAGCAGGATTAGAATGACTATTGGCTGGTAGAAGCAGACAGGAAAAGGTAATTGAGTTTTATCAGAGATAAAGATATTCCAGGTAGTACTTTACTGTCCTGTGGAATAGAAGAACTAGATTCCACATGGGAAGATTTAATTGTGTTGAGCATTCTGGAGCAGTGGAACATATTAAAAAAGCTACTAATGAGTGGATTCAGATTCAAGTTGTGTTGAAGGATTTAATTACTGGATTAGATTGGAGTTACCTGTGAATGACCAAAACTTTACATAGAGAGCAATTATTCAAGAATCAATTTGTTTTCAAAGTTTCCAAAGTGTCCCGTAACTACCCTCACTTCCTGTTAAAATAATAATTAGCTTCTTTAGTGTTAGTCTTACTTAGAAAGATGATGTTATTTAATGATAAACTGAGAGACACATTCAGTTTTATTATTAGCGAAGATGTTTTGGTAGCATGGACAGCACATCAGAACTTCTCTAGAAGGAAAAAAAAAACCTTGTAATTATTGAATAGGATTCTATTTCCTTGGTAATTACTTGTATAGGAATTACTTTAACCACTTGGCAATTAACCTTTATGTGATAGTACCTGCCACTTATGGTTACCATGAGTTGGCTTTACCATCAGTTATTCATTTTGATGGTAAATTTTTCAACTAATTTACTTTAAATTTTGCTAAAGATATTACCACCTCTCATAGGTTTCATTGCCTTTGATTGTTGGGTTGCTAGTAGCTGTGATACAAAAACAATTAAGTGTTGTCTAATTACAAAAAGTAAAATCACAAATAAACACTAATAATTTGTAACACCAATAACACTGTAAAAATGAATTAATTCCTTAAACATTTTTACTTAGGAGGTAATACATATAAAGGACAATACCAGAAATGGGAGAATTAGGAAGTACCATCAAAAGAGATAGCAAAACAACAATTCAAAGCAGTAGTAGATTCAAGATGGTACAAGCATATGTATAAATATCAGAACATATATACTCAGGTATGCAAGAATGATTATGCCCTTTTTTGATTTTGATTCTGCAATCCCATCCATCCTGGATGGCATGACATTTCATTTCAGTCGTTATTAGGGCTCCTGCTTTGATGCCACCCCAAGGGTTGGGAAGATCTTTGCCAGATTGGAGAACACTGGTTTCACTATTCAGGTATTTCTAGAAATTGCTAACTCATCTAGCTGACATATAGTGAGAGTGGGGCTCAGTTCCTTAGTAATCCTGGGACCAGCGGACTTTCCCATTCTTCCCACATAAGGAATTTGTCAGTGCACCCTCTTGTTCTCTCTCTATCTGTACTGCTTGATTTCTCCTCCCCTCTCTTCCTTTTCTATCCTTCCCCACTTTCTCGCCTATCTTCCTCCAAGCACCAAATATCATCTTCTCCATGAACCTCAGGTTTACAGAAAATGAAAAGAGCTCCAATTCAGGTTCCTTCCCTCTTTCTGCTTCCTAAACTCAGAAGAAATTTTGCTGAGAACATGCACAGAATAGTATCTCAACAAACTATTCTGACATTAGATGTACATAGTCAGCCCTCCATATCCTTTGATAAGGAGGGGTGACAGTGGGACTTGACCATTTGCGGATTTGGATATCTGCAGCCGGTCCTGGTAGCAATTCCCCACGGATATTGAGAGACAACTATGTAGTCATATAGCATAAAAGTCGATTTCTGTCTGTTTTATATTTTCTGAGAAAAAGAATTCCAAACTTCAGTGAGAGCATATGGGGTAACATTTCTACCTATTTTTATTCAAATAATAGCTTTTAAACTTTTAAATTTGGGGCATATTTTATATGTGCATGTTATATTAACACAACAGCAAGTGTATATATAAATAAATAAATATGTATTGAGAATGGAAGCTTAATACTATATGAGTGCCTGGCATGTACAAATTAATATGCTAAATATTTTAGGGTCGCAGCATATTAAGATATATCTTGTGCTTAGGTAGCTTACTATTTGGGGAATTAGAAAATGAAGTGTGTATCTATACCACAGACTTGTTCTGTAAAAAAGGATCTTTCAAAGAAAATACAATTTAAGATTTCAGAAGAGGAAACGTTCACATCTAGCTGTGTGCTCGTGTGGTGGGAAAGGTGGGTAGGACATGGATCAGGAAAACTTTGTGAAAGTGATATTTTTGGATTTGAATCTTGCAAATTGGGTAGGAACTACCTGTGAAAATGAATTAAGGGAGAAGGGTAATTCTTTTCCCTTCAATAATGGAGGTCTTTGGGCCCTCTTAAGGGTGCACAAATAATTTGCAGGAGATACTCAGGTATGGGTATTTTTAGAGAAACAGAATTTCAGATTCTTATCATGCATTCTTTCTTAAAATATATCTGCCTGCTTCTAAAAATCTCAGGAACACAAACTGGTGATTCCAGAATCCATTTTTTTTTCTACTCCTAAACAACACTGCCTCCTGTACATGGAGAGGGATCATTAAATATACATTAGAAACATTGCAATTTTAAATACTTTAATACTTTAAAGAAAGGTAGAAGGCTCAGAATGGTGATTAGGAGAATACAAAGTACATCACAACACTGTGTAAAACCCAGAATAATAATTAATGTTGATAGTTGATGTTGAAGAACTCAGTGGTATACCAGTAATAAATTTAACAATTACAATGTTTATAGTACTTTAAAGTATCTAGAGTTTTTACTTACATTATCTCACTTGTTTATCCAGCATCCTTATGAAGTGGCTAGGGCATATTCCCCAATTTCAGAGGAAACTATGGCTTGGAGAGCTGATGTAACTGAGCATGCTGTGCAGCTCTATATAGAGGAACTGTATGAAATTCAGGTCTTTGGAATATATCTTATGTTATGTACGTACTACTATGTTGTCTTTATGCTCTATCCTTGCACTTCTGCAAAGAATACTGAGTAAACTGGGTAAAAATGAAGTTTAGAAAAGATAACTGACTCATCATCAAATATAAGATACAGACTAGATTCATATTTCAGTCCCCATCTGTATCCTTGCTTCCAAAGTGCAGTTCACAGACAGACAAAAATAATATCACTTGGGAGCTTGTTTGAAATGCAGAATCTTTGACCACAAAAATAGACTTGCTAAATCAGAATTTGTATCTTTAACAACATCTCAGATGTTCCATTAAAGATTAAGAAGCACTAATATAGATGAGAAAGCAAATCTTTCAGTACAGGTAAAATAGCTTGTTTGGCATTTACAAAACTTTCTACCAGTGTGTGGTTCAAACAGCTGCCTCAATATTAGAAATTCTCCTTGTTATCTGTAAAAATCCAAAGACAGAAAAGGTAGTTTTCCATCAGCTCTCCTTCATGTAAAAGAAAATAGTTTACTAAATTTAAATCCAGCAATCCCCTAATTTTAATAATGTTTAACTAATTTAACTGCACAATGTCTGAACCCAAAGATCACAAATTAGATATAAACTATGGGCAGATTGACTGACTCTTAAATATTTGGTTGTTCTAGCATTTGTAAATGATTTATATGGAAGGGTTATAAGTTATATTTTGAGCTTTATGTTCTTTCTTTTTTTAGAAGCAGAACATGGGAACATTCAAAAGGCAACCACAAAGACGTGGCCCTAGAGTTTATTTCCCTAAGTTCTGGTGTACGGCCCTGTGCTTACAATACTCATCAGGGTTTTTTTTTTTTTTTTTTTTTTTTTTTTTCAGTCTATTTGTTTATTTTCTCTTTTTTTTTTTTTAGCATCAAGTTTAGAAAAGAAATATTTATAAAGTTGGTGGTGGTTTGTTTAAACTCACTGCACTTTTGTAAATTTTAAATGACAAGTATGTTCTGCCATTAATAGAGTTTTTGGAGCCATTCATATAAATGTGCCAGCACATGCAAAAGCCACACATTCTTTGTTAAACTAAACAGTCCTAAGCATTGTGTGGACTCCTGGCATAGTATGGCTAAATATTCAGACACATGCCTATATAGTACTGCGTGTTCTGCCAAACAGAGGGAAAACAAAAGAAAGAAAATCATATAAATATACTGGTAAACATTGACTTTGTAAGGAACAGCATAAGCTGCGTTGGAAAAAAATTTAGAGCACGATTCAAAGAATACATTTAAATTTTTTTCCTTAGGAAAATGTATCTAATTTGTTTTTCATGAAAACATGTATTTAGCAGTAGGAAGTTTTTCATTGGCTAAGATATTTTGGCATATTTATAGTGTAAAGGTGATTGGAATAATATTTGCATTTATTTTGCACTGAAATTTGAAATAAGTATAACTTATACACTTTGTAACATAAAATCATTGCCAGTCAGGATATACTCCCTACAAGAAAGCATAATTCAGTACATAAAAATTCAAAGTGACTAACCTATAAATATGGGGGAATTATTCATGTTACCAAAGGATCCTTCCTTTACCAAACATCTAACACAGGATATCTTTAAATAACTAGCTTCCTTTTAGGACATTTAAAAATACTAGATTTAAAATTTATGATGTTCAAGAAATATCTAAAAAGCAAACCTGTTATATAAGGCATAGGTCTAAGTAGGTGATTTTAGAAGTCCTTAATGATCTTGATTTTTGCTGTAATTGTTAATCATTACCAACCGAGGAAGAAATTGAAAGGCTAATAGCCAAGCCAATGTGATGTTTCCTCAAATACTTTCTCTATCCGCAAAAGAATATATCCAAACTCCTTTTGTTTTTCTCCTGATACAACTTTCTAAATGGCATTCTATTATGTCTGTAAGTATTTACTCCAGAACAGGTGTTAATTTTTCAAGGGCTATTTGAAGTCCATCTCTCTTTCCATAAAAATTGCACAATTAAACCTTCTTTTGACCAAACTCAACTTCCTTTGGGACCTCTCATAAACTCTACCATATCCTGGCAGGGGTGTTGAAAGAAGTGGTTCAAACAGAGAGTAGCTCGTATTGGCTGTTGCTAGCTCACTTTTCCATTCCTGTTGGCTCTGGTCAAACTTGTAGCAGAACCCGTTATTACTTTCTCATTCATGATTTTGCTTCTTGTACAAACCACCATCCAAATCATGCTAGTTTTCATTTGCTCTCTGTGTATCAGGGTCTAGTGATTCTCTCCTCCATAGGCCTTTCTTTAAATTGTCACCAGTGTTTATTTTCTAAGAAACAAATCTGGCCACACTACTCCCTTGTTTCCAAGCTTCCGTGATGTCTTATTTAGTGTGAAAATCTCCCATCTGCAGAGAAATGACCCAATGACTGGGCCTAGCTGAGTAAGTGACTTAAGTAGAATTAGAATAAAACCCTTGGAGTCTACTATAGGTATGATATGTTTTTATATCAGCTCCCTCCAAATAATGGGAAAAAACGGCCAACAGACTTTATGTTTAAGCCCAAGAAACAGAAGAAAATTTTAATTTATATTCTTACCTCTCCATTTTCAATACCTGCTATTGTATTTATCTTCTTATTTGCACATAGTTTAATCAACTCAACTTAATCTATCCAGTGCTTATTTCAGGTAATAATATTTTTTCATCTATGTACATTTTCTCTATAATGTTATCTATCTTTTTGTGGATATAAGATTTATTTTATCTTCTCATTCTATTTCCAGAATTTTGCTTCCTATTCCTTTCTTACTAAGGTATTTAGAGTGCCTCTGCTCAAGAAAGTGTATTCTATCAATTTTCTTTGTCAATTCAGCTGGCAGGTTCGCACAGCATATGTTTTGTGCCATTCTGAGCAAGATTGTAAGGCAGAGTAGAGCTAAGCATATGCAGAACTACCTTAAAAATGCGGATCCTCATAATGCTGTTATTTGGAAACTAAAAACACATTGGCTTGTAATTATGCTGACCCTATCCATCATTTCCCCTCATGTATTCTATTTCATAGCTGATCAGAAAGACTTGTCATTTCTGGACTACACTAGACTCTTGTTAGGACCACATGGTATTTCTCAAATTTGAAATTCTTTTCTTTTTTTTTTTTTTTTGAACCTGGAAAATTCCTATGCAGGCTTCAGAACTCAAATGTCATCTTTTTAGTGAATTCTTCTAAACCTCTCCGGGCAGAATTATGCTTTCTCCTTTGTACTGTGGTATTTTAAAACTCACATTAATATCCAGTTAAAAATTTTAGTATGGAATTTAAAAATTCACATTAGTGTACGTAACAATGGATTACATAAAAGCGTAGGACTCTGGTCATACTGTAGTCAGAATAAAAACAAAGAATCAGAAGGAAAATTTGAACATTTTGTTCATTCTTTGCAAATAGTTCTCTCACCTTAGGAGAAAGACCAAGAAGCATACAATGACACCAGGTGTATAATTTAGAGAACTTTATGTGCTAAAATTATTTTAGTTGTCCAGCTATCAAGAAAAATCCAGAAAAAGATGTAAGCTATTGCAGCAAGTGAACCAGCTCATATTCTTACTTGCATTGACAGGCTACAAACTTCAAACATCACCTCTAACATTTCAACCAATATAGCAGATGTTCCTGAGTTAATTTCCCTGTGTAGGTAACTTTTCATTGAGTTAGACACAGGTTGGGAACTTGTCTCATTAATATTTCACACAGGTGTACTATATGACGTTCAGTTCTTAAGTTCTCTGGTATTTAGTGTTTGCAGACATACAAAAGTGCACCTTTTCAAGGAATGAGACACATGCTTCCCTGTAATCTGCTTCCAGGCGTTACTTTCTAAGTTATTTTGGGAAGAATTCCATTATCTCTGGAAAAGTATTGAGAAATTTTCAAAAGGAACTGATGGCTTTTAAGATAAAAATGATTAATCTGTTGAAATTCTATGTGGGGATTTATATCTAATAAAATGAATTAGAATGCATTTGAATTAGAACTTAGGGGAGTCTTTCTCTGTTTAGAAGATTTAAAAAAAAAGTTTTGTGAACTAATTTGACTGTTTCAACCAGAAAACTTTAATAACGGTTTTAATCCACTTGTCCCTGATTTGCTTAGGTTATAGCAACTAAAGCACAATGTGTATGATGTAGGCACTTGAAACAGCTACGATTTGTTCTTACAGGTCTAACTGCTATTTCTTAGTTTGATAAACATATTTCCCAAAGTATTGTGCTTGAACAGTTAGCCCGCAATCTGTATTTTCATGACAAGCCTGTAAGGAGTGTATTATTTAATTTATTTTTTTATAACAGAATTTTTTTTTCAGGTGGTCTGTGCAGTTCTTTTACTCTTGTGTCAGGTGCCAAAATATTTCAAAAAGGAAGCTTACTTCTGCCATGTGTGATTTCTGATGTGTGATTTCTTTGGATGTCATTTTGCATTGCATGTGAGACAGCTATTTTTTATTTCTTGATGTCTGTTTCACCCAAAGAAAATCTGTATTTTGCTTTCTGTAAGAAAAGAGCAACTGGGTGGCATCGGAAAAACTTCCACCCACTAACATGGAAAAATATTCAATCTGTCCCATTACATTGAAGTGGGAGACTTTAAAGGGCAGCATACCCAGTTAAGGAAGATATATTTCCATCTGTGATCAATAGCATGTGAAGAACAGCTCCTCTCTGAGCTCTATCCAGAGCGAAATTACCTTGGTAGTTCCTGGACCGTAGACACTTCACAAATTTCAGAGGTTGAGCAGCCATGGGGAGCCACACCTGATTCCAAGGGGGAGACCGTTCTCTCTGTGAGGTCCATGGAATACAACTTTTTGCTATTCCCCAGAGCTGCAAGACAGCTTTAAGAGAACGTATCTTCTATATCAAATACATAATAAGCAAGAGATAAATAGGTCCCAGAAAGCATTAGAATAGGGCTTGCATGACAAATGTTTTCTCCTTCCCTTCAGTTCTTCCATTCCTCTTAACAGAGAAGTAATTTGGCTTCTTGATTGGTTTGGGGGAATTGAATATGTTTTTCCATAAAAGAACCAGATCATCTGGTTCTCTTTAGTCAAATGGAATCTGTTTTAACCTTAAGTTGGTACTCACACCTTATCTTGTTATCTGAATATTTTTATTCTCTCAGACATATAAGGGTATATAAAAAATTAAAATGCAATAAAAGTCTAATAATGAGGTTTCATCATAAAGCTATATATAACCTCCCACTTTTTAATAGTAAAGTCCCTATAAATTCTGAGATCTCTATTTGGTATCATCTATCAGTTTTTCTTCCTCCCTACCTCCCTTCTTTTCATCCTTCTTTCCTTCCCTCTTTCTTCTTTTTCTCCCTCCCTGCTTCTCTCCTTCCTTCCCCTCACTGTTTCTTTTTCTCCTGATGAAGAAAGCAGAGTTAACCACAAAAGATTTTTACTCATTTGAAAATAATTTCTTTCTATAATGCATCAACTAATCAGGTCAGGTCTTAGTGGGTGCACGTAATTTAATCTGAATTTCTCCACTTGATCTACTAAAATGCAAACCGACAAAAGACATAGAAAAGAAAAAAAAGTTTCACGTCTGTATCATATCCATTTTTAGTTAATTTTGAGTTTTTCTTCAGGAAAGATTTTTCTTCCTGGGGCTGCTGGCCTCTGGGACTTATGACAGTGTTGTTACTCCTGAACAGCTGGACCTATCGATCATAAAGGGCTGTATACTTGTTTCATTAAGAAATGAGATCCTAGGATGGGTCACTGGTATTTTTTTTTTGTATAACCTTAACTAATTCTCTTGAATGTTGCTGTTGAGAAGGCATTATCAGGCTGCATCATGGGTAATGGCAAATGGGGGGATGTGGAGAACCAGAGTAGAAGGTAGAAAACAAAGGAATGGACAGGCTGAGGGGAATGTTTGAATCCAGGGAGTACTCAGAACTCAGGGTTCAACACAGAGCAGTGTTGAACACAAATAGTGTAATATGGTTGAAAAAAACATTGGACAAGGAACCAAAGGCAACTGGCCCTGCCACTAATCTAGCTGTGACCTTTGACAAGGAGGAGCATTTAAGTCACATAAAGTATTTTCTTTTAGTAAAGCCTGGGATGCACAAGTGATTGAGGGAGGCTGAAATTCTCTGTCCAAGATGGTAAACTACCTTGTCAGGAAATACCACAAACTGATCAGCCCACAAAGTTTCTAATTTGGTTTTTCTTTTATTTATGGGGATATAGATAGAACAAATATTTCACATTAACTTATTTGTTAAACCACCGACATGGCTAAATTTCAAGAAAACATCATGAGGCAATTACTTAATTATTTAAAATAACATTTACTTTTACAAAAAACTACACAATCCCTTTAGACAAGATATAAAAGAGTATATTTATTGGAAAAAATGTGGGACCTACTTGTTTTACTAAGCAAAGTAGCACTTTTTTTTTTTTTTTTTTTTTTTTGGATAGAATTGCCAATTACGAGGCTGAAAATGTAAATCTTGTTCTGTTAGGAGACAGAACCATGGTCTAAATAAATGACCCTTTACCTACCCTTGCCAAATTTATTTCTATTTATGTTACTGCTAGATGATGCCTGAAAGAAATTTAAACTATTTTTACTTTTCATGACTAAAATATGTTTCTTGCTTATTTTCTCCTAATAATTACAGCAAAGGTATTTTTTCCTTCTTCCACTTGTGAGACTGTCAATAGTCTATCTAGTCAGAATACTGTTAATATTTGGGGATATTTTCCATGTTCCTCTATGAATCAAGGATTAGTCAGAGATTAATTAGTGTGCTGATTATTCAGGCCCCTTAACCTCTCTTCTTTTTCCTTCTCCTCACCTTTTGGTTGTTTCATTACTCACTAACAAGCTTATCAAAGAGTGGGCAGGGAGAGGAGGTGAAAATCAGCATTTTCTACCATTTTCCAGGACTGGTTAGAAGTTTTAAGTGTGGGAGTCTTCTTGGGGAGAGAGGAAAGGAAAACTATTAGCTAAAATGAGATTTTTTTTTTTTTTATTACTCAGGGATTTCATCTCAAGTGCAAAGGAAAGATGAATGTAATGTTAACTTAATTTTTTTAAAATGTATTTTTATGAGAACAGCATACATTAGTTTATTTAGCAAAGATGAGTCAAATAATACTATTCAGAAAACAAAATACAAAGCAGAGAAACTCCTAAGTGCACGTAACTGAAATCCCTGTCGTTTGCTCAGTTACCACCCTGCAAGTAATAATGGGTCCTTGATACCCAAACTCCCATCTTTCTTAGATCTTCTTTTCCTTCTAGACATTAGGGGAATTAGCTTCTGTTACTTTCTAATAAAATTCTTTCTATGCCTGATTTTACTCTGGTCACCACCTAGTAGGACATCCTGTTTGCTTTGCCGTTCATCATTTTTTGCAGTTCTGGAAAAGCTTTCCATTCTTGGGAAGATGTTGTCAATATTCAACCTTTAGTAGAAAGAATAAGAATGCTCTCCTCTTTACTCCTTGGTCCTGAGCATGGACATAGATTCTGCTCCTAATTCTTCAAAACACAAATGAGACCAGAGTGTAGCATTTAACAAATTGTTCTTAAGACCTAGGGATAACAGAAGAGTACCCTATACAGGGACACCTCAAACTGGATTAAATTTTAGGTATGATGCCTTAAGCGCTTGTGAGCATCTTAAAGAGAAGTGTTTCACCACCACTCTGAGAAAACTTCCATATATCCATGCATTGAGTAGTGCCAGCCCTCTGCACACATCTAAAGCCCCCAAATAGGGAGAGTTCTTTCTCAATGCCAGTCTAAGTCCAAGTTCTCAGTTTCTGATCCCAAATCATCTGCATTTCAAGATATTCACTCACTATCCATCCCCTATGCATAGAAAGTTGCCTTTATCTTTTGTCTCCAACAGTACACTCATATTAGAATGCATAGTCTGACATTAGTGCAGTCAAATGCTCTACCCCTGAGCTATACCCCCTCGTCTGACATTAGTGTATTGCCATTGATCTGAGTTATTTTGTTTGGCATAAGCTTCATTGGACCACAAACTGTCCAGGTTAAGTTGAGCTTCATCAAGTGAAGACCTATTTCTTCTTATAGATGGTCCTCTAGCTTAAAGATTATATGAGATTTTGTAGTCATCAGGGTCTTAATTCCTAGTCTCTTGATGTCAATTTTAAAAAGAGTGCAAGCACACACACACACACACACATGCACACACACACAAACAAACATTTCAGAGTCTTCATTCTAAGTATTTCTCAGAAGGATACTGGATCTAGTGATGCAGTGTTTCCCAAAGCCACTATTTCACGTAATCATACAGAGCAGATTACCTTCTTGGAGCATAGCAAACTCACTCATTTCAGAAGAGGAACTCTTGCTTTGCATTTCCTTGACTAGAAATTCTTATCACAGTGGTCTTTAAAGTCAAAGGAAGCATGTGCTCCAGAGGTGAATTCAAGTCTCGTCTCCTTTCAAAGCTAGAGCTACTGTGAGCCTTTGAAAATGGTTATTTCTGACTTCCAATGTCTCCATTCAAAATTCAAAGATTTGGGAGGAAATTTGGTTAGAGCTCAAGATATTTGTACTTCTTCTCCCCAAGCAATCTTATCCATAAAATTATTTCTTCCAAGTGCCAATACCATAAATAGGAGCTTAGTGTTAAAAGGATGGTAAAGACAACCTGCCTTCTCCTTCTCATATATAATGCCAGCGCTTTCTTTGCTTCAAGCAAAATGCAAGCACAAATTAAAAATACTTTTTTGTAATAACTTTGCTTTAAAAGTTTTCATAACAGCTCATTCCCATTTGGTTTAAGCTTTATTTTTCTGTTAATAGCATTTTATCTGTTTCTACTTACTAGGCTGTCTTAAACAATATTTTGTTCTGCTTCTTTCTTGGATTGCAGGGCATCAGTTTTAGTTTATTTCTGTCCTGTTTTCTTCGCCTGATCTGGTGTCTCCTCTTTCTGTAACAGCTTATAGCAAATCTCCTCTTGTTCTGATTCTCCTGTGCCTTTTATAGTGGTGATATGTAATGCCAATCTGTCTTCTTTGATTCTAATTAATATGCCTCTAGACCCTCTCTGGGTGACCTGACTTTTAAGGAACACAACTAATTGGGAGAGCCATCATAAATTATATGCAGTTACGTCATTCAGTACCGTAATATAAGTGAAACATAAACTGATATCTTCACAAATCACTTAGTACCTAGGGTTATGAATAAAGGAAAGACCTAATTACATTTGAATTATCTCCTTTTTCTCTTCAAAATGATCTTCAAAGAAAGGAAGATGCTTGCAGATTTTCTATTTTTATAGAATGAAGATTATGTTCAAAGAGTTGCCTAGATTTTGAAAGCAGCCTTTAAAAAAGTACGTTCTCTCAATTGTGCACCTTAGCCTGTGTTGTGGGTTGAATTGTGTCCACCTCAAAAGATTATTATATTGAAGTCATTACCCCCAGTATCTAAGAATGTGACTTTTTTTGGAAATAGGGTCATTGCAGATGCAACCAGTTAAGTTAACATGAAATCGTACTGGAGTAGTGTGGGCCTCTAACCTAAAGACTGGTGTCCTCATAAACAGGGGGAAATTCAGACATTGACATGAAGACAGGGCGAACGTAATGTGAAGAGAAAAGCAGAAACTGGGGTGATGCTTCCACCAGTCAAAGCGTGCTAAAGGTTGTCACCAGGCTGCCAACAGCTATGAAAGGCATGAACAGCCCTTATAAGAAGAAGCTGGGACAGGGAGAGAGAGCTTATCCAGTGGAAGCTGCTGCTACTGGAAAGGCTGTGAGGAGAAGAGAGAAGGTGAACTAAACCCTAGCTTCTCCTTTCCTCCTGTCCTCGTATGTCTGGTCAGTGCCTCCTATAGGCTGAATTTAGCTGTCAAGCTGGCAGTGGAACCTGGAAAGTGTGGTTTGCAGTGAAAGTATAGGTAATATATTTTCTGTCCAAAAAGCAAAATAACTGGCAAGGCCAGCATGGAGTGACTTTCAGATGTGACAGGAGTTGCCAGTTTTTCGAAAATGTTATACACATTTTGTTGCAAAGGAACTAACATTTACTCAATGTCTACTTCATGTCGGGCACTTTTGGATATTTTAGTATTTGCATACATTATCTCATTTATTCTATACAAGCATATGATAGCAGTTTTATTGTATGCATTTAATAGTGAGGGAGAATAAAAGATAGAATATTTAGATGTTTTAGACATGGTTATATTTCTGGTGACTGGTAGAACCAGGATTTGAATGATTTGTTTTGTTTGAGTCCAATCCAAAGCATGTGCAATTTCCCAGTTTTATCTCACTAGGCTGTGGGTCATGTTTAGGAGAGAAGGCTAGAGGTTGGTAATAGATGAAGAGGCAAGAACCTGCCAGTTGAAAAGTGATAGCCTTTGTAGGCAACACAAAAACGGATCAGGCAGTTGAAAGGCAAATTTGTGTAACTGGGATAGATGCCAGATGGTAGAGTAGTTGAGATGGAGACTCAGTATGAACAGGCAATAGAATTTAAAACCTCCTTTATGATACTGTAATAGATGCATTGGGATAAGAATCTTTTATTATACATTCTAAATAGACAGATAATGTGGAAAAACAATCACAACTGTTTTATTTCAATTAGAGAATTTAACTTCTTTGAAAAAAGAATGGTATGTGTGTAACTTACACAGCTTGAAACTTCCAAAAATATAAGATGTTTATGATAATGTGGTGGATTAGTAATTTAAGTGTGGATATGAACAATACTGACATTCTTAGATGCGAACCACAGGAAACAATTAGGCATTGTCAACTTTATGTGTCTCAGAGGATCCTTGTGAGGCAGTGACCATTGCTGGGGAAAGAAGGGCATAAGGGAGGCCAAGGAAACCATTTATTTTAGGGTTCTGATCTACTGAAAGACTTGGAAATGGTTGGTCTAGAATTACAGTCTGGAGAATAAAACATCTTAGACATGTTGATGAAATCTGCAAATACACAGACTTAATGTTCTTTAAGCAGTAACTGTACCTGCCCCATGGATGACCATGGATGTACGTGCAGATGACCTATACCTTGTCTCATCCATTGGGAAGATTTGTAAACTTCTTTTGGTGCAGACTTCTGCTCTCCTCTCTATTAGGGATGGGGCAGCTATGGAGAGAATCTCCTCCTCTAGCTTGTGTCTCTCTAAACAAGAAGGAGTACCTAATATACTGGTAAAATTGAGGCGACCTTAACATTTTTGCTGACCAACTTTTTTCTTTTCTGGTGGGTGCTCTTATCTAGCTTCAAAAATGGAACCTGGATCCTCCTTCATGTGTTCTTACACTCTATTGTTCTCTCTCTCTTCTCTCCTTTGCCTTCTCTCCCCACCCCCTTCCCTCCCTCTCTCATTTTTATCTGCTTCAAGAATTGGTACCAAGGGAATTGGTCTCTTCTCTACTTCCTCTTTCTACACGGTAAGCACAATCATGTCAGAAGGTCACCACTCTCTTCTTCTACCTTCGGTTCTGCTCGCAACTCGATTTGATAATAAAACCAGGTGGGTAAGTCAGAGTCTCTTCTGCAGACTTAACCCCCACCAACAATAGGTTGATCACAAAGACTGTTTGGGGCAGGTGATTGACCTGCCTTCACTTTGGCTTCAGGTACCAGCAGCACGATACTGTTTAGCTTCATTGCAGAGCTGGGCATCTGGAGGGCATGACACTGTTACTGAGGAGCGGAGGTTCTGATCCCTATTGGCCTTGTTTGTTTTCTGCTTAACCCACCTTGTTCCCGGCTTTCAGTTTACTTTTGTTATAATCCCATGTTGCAGGTATTTGCTCACCCTGTCCTAGAGATGGGGAGCCCAAGGCCAAGAGGTAAAATGACATTCCCAGCACCTCATGGCTGTGGAGGAGTAGAGCCGTGAATTGAGTGCAGAAAGTCCGTGCACTTAGCCACTAACCCTAGTGTAAGATTTTGGTTCCCCATTTCCACCTTTAGGACACTTTAAATGATCATCCTTATCTATTAAAAATAAAAAGAGCTAAAATATGAGAGAAACATCTACTTGTTATTACAACTCAGCTCTCTAAATTCTTGAATAACCTTGAGATGATTTTTTTTAGGGAATCATATTAAGGACATTAAAAATTCTGGGTGAATATTCATTTTGTATTATTTGTGGAAGCATGAGCTGATATTAAAGTGCATATTTGGCAGGGGTTTTTAGGTTTTAATATTTTAAGACTGGGAAATAAAAAATATTGTCTTCAACTTCTTTGTAACTCAGGTAGCAAGTCTTCGATATTTACAGTATAGAGAATGAACTTGAAGAGAAGAAAAAGACACGATTAGAAAAAGTCTCCCAAAATGCCATGCTGTACTTAGGAAAACATCTTACATTTGAGGAAATCTCTTCCTGCTGTGTGATTAGCCTTTGCTTCTGCCAGGTATCCCAGCAGTATCACTGGCCTGAGACCAATTTGTGTGGCTTTGGCTCTCTGTATCCTGTCCTTTCGAATATATGAGAGAGGAAGGCATGTAGGAAACAGAGACGTTAAAATCATAAGTCTATATGAGTATGTTTAATGGTTAATGGTATTAGACTCCACTTTTCCTAGTTGACATCAGCAGGTTATGACTAATACGTTTTCCTTGCTATCTAGTACTGGCATAGTCAAATCAAAGGGGGCATATATAGCACATTAACTGGAACGGAATATGTTGGCCTGCATTGCTCATGGCCATTTCTGTAGTTAGCTTCCATGTGAGAAGTCAAACAATAAAATGAGAAATATGGAAGGAACTGAAGCCTTCTTTGGGTGGGATGTCCATAACTTATAGAACACTCCATGTATGTACTTTTAATATGTGAGAGGTGCTAAAGAATTTGGAAATATGGCTAACATGGATGGTCTCCTAAGAATACAAATTAGCAAAATTAATAAGAAAAATGAAAAACATGAATAGGCCAATAACTATAGGTAAAATGAACATTAAAAAAAAATAGATGACAAAATTGACTGCTGCAAAGTGCCTAGCCTCATGGAGAGTGCTCATAAAAAGGAAAGATAAAAGACAGTAAGCTGATTTTGAAATCTAATTTCTATTGAAAAATTACAAAGTTTTAAAAAAAACAGTACAATGAATACCAGTGTATCCCACACCTAGTTTTACCAACTGATAGCATCTTGCCAAGTCTGATCCCTCTCTCTCTATAAATAGACATACAATTACCTTTTGCCAAATCACATGGAAGTAGATTTCAGCCATCATGATACCTCATGCCTAAAAACTTCAGCATGTATCTGCCAAGAACAGGGACATCCTCTGACAAACACAGCACCATCATCACACCCAAGAACATCACCATTACTTATAGAACTCCATGCAGTATGCAGTCCGCACTAAATACTAAGTTTTCCTATTCCTCCAAAATGTTCCATATAGTTGATTTTTTCCCTTTAATTGAGGATCCTTTAGAGTTTACACATTGTAGTTGATTGTTATGTCTCTCTGGTGTCCCTTAGAGTAGTCACCCTATCCCCGACCACCCAACTGTGTCACTCAGTTCTTCTTGACTTCAGATCCTTTCAAGAGATCAGCTCCATTGTCCAGCAGGATGCCCTACGTTCTGAATTCTTCTGATTCTCCAGGGCTTCATGGAAAGAGATCCAGCAAGGATACCTTTAGGATCTTTTGTTTCTGTTTGTATAAAATGTTTCTATTCTTTTTGGTTTAATTTTATATTTTAGATATGTAAGACATTTACATGCTTCAAAAATTAAAACTACAGAAAGTGATATATTCAGGGAAATCTTGCTCCCTTTCATATCCCATCCACTCCAGTTCTACCCCTTTTCTATAGGAAGCTATTGTTATCAACCTCTAGTTTTTCTTTCCTGGGCCTTTTATTTTAATAAAAAATATATTTATGTTCTTATTTTTCTCACAAAGTTATTATATTACATACACTATTTTCCACCTCACTTAAAAAAATAAATTTTCATTTTGAAAAAAATCAGATTTATAGAAAGCTTGCAAAAATAGTACAGGGTCCCCATGTACTCAGCATTCAGTTTCCCCTAAGGTTAAAATCTTACATTACTATGGTGCATTTGTCAAAACCAACATTGGTGCATTACTGTTAACTCCAGACTTTACTAGAATTTCACTAGTTTTTCCACTAATGTCCTTTTTATGTTTCAGGATCCCATGAAAGATCCCACATTCCATTTAGTCATAGTGTCTCTTTTGTCTCATCTGGTCTCTGACAGTTTCTTAGTTTTCCCTTTTTTCTTGACTTTGGCACTTTTGATATGTACTGGGTAGATACTTTGTGGAATACCCATCCAGTTGGGTTTATCTGATGTTTTTCTCATGATTAGACGGAGGTTACGGGTTTTGGGGAAGAACACCATAGAGATGAGGTGCCCCTCTCATCACATCATACCACAGGGGCACGTTATCAACTCGACTCACCGCTAGTGATGTTAACCTTGATTACTTGATTAAGGTAGTGCTTGCCAGTCACTTTTCCCCTTCCCCTATTCTGTCCTTTGGAAGCAAGTCACTATGTCCAGCTGATGTTCAAAGGGGAGTAGTAGATTAAGCTCCACTTTCTGGAAGGAGTGTAGCACTTAACCTTTTCACTTGCCAGTGCATCTTTTTTTTTCTTTTTCTTTCCTTTTATTCTTTTTTTTATTGAGGTATAGTCAATTACAGTGTGTCAGTTTCTGCTGTACAACACAATGTCCCAGTCATGCGTATACATACATATATTTTTTTTCATATTCCTTTTCATTAAAGGTTATTGCAAGATACTGAATATAGTTCCCTGTGCTATATAGAAGAAACTTGGTTTTTAAATCTATTTTTATATATAATGACTAACATTTAAAAATCTCAAACCATTCTACATCATATCCTCCTTATTCTCTACCTTAACTTCTGTATATTAGTCACTTTTTTGAATGTACCATAATTTATTCAATCAGTGCTCCACTGATAAGCATTTAGGTTGTTTCCAATATCAAATTATAATATAAATTATAAATATTAAATCATAATAGATGCCTTTTATCATGTTGAAGAAGGTTTCTTCTATTCTTCACATGCTGAGAATTATTAACAGAAAAAGTGTTGAGCTTTATCAAATACGTTATCTATATTTCTTGAGATGTCATTTCTGTTTTTCTTTTTTTTCTGTTAATATGGTGAATTACACTGATTTTCCAATATTAAACAAATGTTGCATTCCTGGGATAAATTGTACTTTGTCATGATATATTAGTCTTTTTAGGGATTATTGAATTCAATTTGTTAAAAATTTGCCAAGAATTTTTGCATCTATGTTTATGAAGGCTATTAGTGTGGAATTTTCTGTTCCTATAAATCAATGATTCTTCACTGAGTTCTAACACTTTGTCAGGGCTGACCAGAGAATGTTGTATGTTTTCTCTTAATTATAACAGGCAGTGACCTGGCAGCAGCACAATCACCTCTGTCTCTTGGTTAGAGAATGATTTCAGCTCTTGTGTCTCCTAATTCTTGATAATGCCATGGTTCCCAGGACTCCCCAAAGATTAAAAGGTTTTTCTTCCCAACACCACTTGCTGAAGAGACTGTTTTTCTTCCATTGTATGTTCTTGCTTCCTTTGTCAAAGATTAATTGACCATATGTCTGTGGGTTTATTTCTGGGCTCTCTAACCTGAATTCATTGATTTGGACAGCAGCATGTAAATCAATGAAGTGGAGCACTCCCTCACACCATACACAAAAATATACTCAAAATGGCCCCAAAACTTAAATATAAGACAAGACACAATAAACCTCCTAGAAGAAAACATAGGCAAAACATCCTCTGACATACATTTTAGCAATATTCTCCTAGGGCAGTCCCTCCAGGCAACAGAAATGAAAGCAAAAATAAACAAATGGGACCTAATTAAACTTATGAACTTTTGCACAGCAAAAGAAACCATAAGCAAAACAAAAAGACAACCTATGGAATGGGAGAAAATTTTTGCAAAAGATGAGACTGACAAGGGCTTGATTTCCAGAATATATAAGCAGCTCATATGACTTAATAAGAAAAAACAAACAACCCAATCCAAAAATGGGCAGAAGACCTAAACGAGCAATTCTCCAGTGAAGATATATGAATGGCCAATAGGCGTATGAAAAGATGCTCAGTATTGCTAATTATCAGAGAAATGCAAATCAAAAGTACAATGAGGTATCACCTCACACCAGTCAAAATGACCATCATTCAAAAGTCCACATATGATAAATGCTGGAGAGGGTGTGGAGAAAAGGGAACCCTCCTACACTGCTGGTGGGAATGTAGTTTGGTGCAACCATTATGGAAAACAATATGGAGATTTCTCAAAAAATTAAAAATAGACTTATCATATGATGCAGCAATACCACTCCTGGACGTATGTATGGAGGGAACTCTAATTCAAAAAGACACTTGCACCACAATGTTCATAGCAGCACTGTTTACAATAGCCAAGACATGGAAACAACCTAAATGTCCATCGACAAATTACTGGATAAAGAAGTTGTGGTATATTTATACAATGGAACACCAATCAGCCATAAAAAGGAATAAAATAATGCCATTTGCAGCAACATGATTGGACTTGGAGATCGTCATGAAGGAAGCCAGAAAGAAAAAGAAAAATATCATATGATTATCACTCATATGTGGAATCTAAAAAAGAAAAAAAGAAGACATTAATGAACTCATTTATAAAACAGAAACAGACTTGCAGACATAGTAAACAATCTTATGGTTACTGGGGGGAAAGGGGGTGGGAAGGGATAAATCTGGGAGTTTGAGATTTGCAAATATTAACTACTGTATATAAAAAAAGATAAAAATTATGAAAACAAATGTAATGTATATATATGTATGACTGGGACATTATGCTGTACACCATGATTGACACATTGTAACTGACTATACTTCAATTTAAAAAAAAAAGGTTTTTCTTAAGTGAATCAGCTTGATCATATGTGTTAGGGAGAAATCACAGTGTGACCAGTGTGACCCAAATTATTTACTAATTCTTCCATTATGATAAAAATTAATTCTTCCACTGTGTTTGACCCTTTATTATCACAAAAATATCCTCATGCTTTGTAATCAAAATTCTGAACATTTATTGAAGAACCCTCTCTCCTACCACCTAATGTATTGTCAGACAGAAAGGGCTGCTGACAAAGCTGGATTGACATCTGAGTGTCTTATATAGTGAAACCATTGATCAGATTTGTGAATGTCTATGTATAGATTCTGAATGATAGTAGAAATAAGTATTCAAAAGTTTTCCAACTGATATCCTGGGGTATGTATGTATGTATGTATGTATGTATGTAATACATATGTATTTGTTTCCTTCATTTTTTTGTCTGTTTCTAGTTTTATTGAGATATACTAGGGGTTTTGAATTGCCTTCCTTGTTGTAGGGATGGAACACTGAACTTTAGTTCTGTTCAGTTAACAAGAGACAGTAACAAGCTAGACTTTCCATGAAGGTTTACCTTAGGGTCAGGGTAGAAAATCTAAACTTAGGTTATGAAGATAATTTGGTTGAAAAAGCATTTAACTACTCTTATTGTTGTGCATATGAGCATTCCCTACTATTATCCTTAACTTAATTTGCTTATGTTTCCTTGTGAATTAAATGAGGAAACAATACATAAAATTAAAAAAAAAAGATATGAGAGAAATAAAATCAAGATAAATTTCTAAAAGGAAAAAGGATAAGAATGATAATATCTACAATGGCATTCAGGAGTCAAATATGGCCTCCCCCCAACCCCAGGTGAAAGGCATTGTCATTTAGTTTAGAGGTCCAAACTGGGCTAATCCAGATAGCAGATGTATTTATTTTAATTTGCATAGTGTTTTAAAAATGTTTAAATTGATGCGAAAATTTTAAGATCATGATTTTTTTTCCTATAAAATTCTAGAATTCTGGTTTCTCTTGGAACATCAAAAGATTTGGCTGGTCTGGGCTCAGTGCCCTTTTGGAGACAATATGCTGTTGCTGACTGGTGCCTGCTTCTGTTAGGTGGATGTCATGCTTGTCCAGTTTACAATGGTCCACCCCTGGACAACTTTATTCATTTTAATTAACTTTCTGGCCTGAGTAGGCATTTGAGTTTGAAATTCCTGATGTAACTACTGACAGCTTTCTTTGCAGGATTTTTATAAGCATAATAAAGCAATTTAATTTCAGATCAACGTGGATATATGATGACTATGAAAAAGTGAAACATTTTTCTGTAGTGAGATCTAGAACTTATAAGAGGTCTTTCCAGGATGGACAAGATGAAAGAATGTGTTCAGAGGTATTCAATAGAGTTAATCTGCCTTATATAAATGTCTAACTTCTTATGTCTAAAATATTATTAGTTAATTTCAGTTAAGGATCATAATTCATAATTAGATGGCAAATCGAACAAGAAGGTAGGAAGGAAACATGAAAAGAAATTGCACACCAACATATACGTTTTTAGACTTGAACTAGATTACTGAAGTCTGGTCTGGAAAGGTTTGTTTCCTGAGTATGATGATTACAAGCAACCAAGTTGATGATTATATGGGTTGGCTCACTTTACTGTTTCATAATAATTGATTGGCTTAAACAATTAATTCTCTCTAGTTGATTAAGTTAATAATGGAGCAAGAATATAAACAATTATTCTGTTGGACTTCCATTTTTGAAGTCTAATAATGCCAACTAGATCTCATATTTGTTATTATATTATGAGCCAAATGGATATTTCATCAGTGAACTGACACTACAGGGAATCCATCAGAATGTATCTGCTAATAATGATGTCTAAATTTCTTTAATATATTGTATATAAATACTGAAAAATTGCATTACCAATTATCAAAATAACATGAATGCTCTGAGATTTAACTGCAATGAAGGGCAAGATTTTTCTTCACTTAGATAAACAATGAAACTAATTGGAATTCCAATAAAAGGTTAGTGTGCAATGGGAACATAAGAGAAAACTGCCAGTTTATAGAGATCAGAAGAAAGCAGTCTCTGAAAAAATAGGTAGTTCTTGCAATATAGATTTGAATCCTAGGAAGCAAGCCTTCTCTGTTGGACATTTGTGGCCTTTAAGGGCATTTTGTTTAATCTCCTTCTTACATTTATAAACCCAACCAAAAAAAAAAAAATCCCTGTGTGATGAAATTTACTTTTTATTATTTGCTTTTGAGAACCAGGACTCAATTCCCAGAGCAGGCAGTTAGTGTTGGTTAATAAGAACTATGTTCCATGGCTTTTGTAGGTTTTCACCACCTTGTATGCCACTTAAATGAGGAATAAAACAGAGTTTTCCAAAGACTCTGAACCTTTTTATAAGACATGCTGAATAATAATCAGAGTTCCATGTCTAGCTGCTGTAGTCAACTGGACTTCCCACTGGGGAGTGGATTTTTATCATTTACCAAACCCTCAGAGTTTACCTAGGACATTCATGATGGTCTGAGTATAAGGTCTGTTCAGTTACTCTTTGCTCACAGCTGAAGCTTAAGAGTTTGGGGAATCTGTTGTGCTGCGATGTTATTTGCATATGCTTTATTGTGAGGAGTCATGCCATGTATTTTAGTGAATGACAAGATGTGTAAGGAGTAAAATGGAGGAGAAATTTAGGACACTGAGACTTGATCATTTTGTCTCCCCATGAAAATTTATAAATTTAAACTTTCATGTTTACTATGCTAATAATGTACATTGGATACATATAACATACATGTGATATAATTACTTTTAGCTCTCTTGATTTCTCAGATACTGATGTGTTTGTTATAAATCTGATTGCTGATTTTATTTCACCTATTTTTATTTTACTTTGATTCTGAATGTAGTGAAACTACTTACCATTGTTACAGTAAGTCTGATAAAAATATACATTTAGCAGGATCTCTCTATGGTCTGAATTTTTTCTTTTCTATTCTTTCCCTATTTTCTGGGAAGATTTGTTTGCCACATCAGTTTTATTTTTCTCTGAATATCGACAGCACTTGTTTATAATATCTACCACATATGCTATTATTTGGATAGATGTATTGTTTTCATATTGTTTATTCATAGATTTTGTTTGAAATACCCAAGGGCAAGAACATATATCTTCCTCTATTTTTATTCCCACAATTCTTACCTAATAGACGTCTGATCATATAGGGCTAAAGAATACTTTACCATCATAATTATCTACTAAAATATCTACATCTCATTTAAAAAGTAACTTTACTCTTCTTATCTTAACATTTTCTTAGATATGGAATATTTCTCCGTCTATGTGATCACAGTTACAATGGGCAGCTTTGTAGAAAAGAATAATGTAATGCAATAGATTTTTGCAGTTTACACATGTAAAAACTATAGTTTGCTTTGTGTATACATTTAAGGTATACAAGTTTACTCTCAAAACTATGTTCTTCCTGAAATCTTTCTCAAAAAGAGTCATTCTTCTCTCAATTTCTGTTCTTTCTGTTGCTCTGTCTTACCCAGGGCATTTTTTATAATTCTATTCCTGTAGCTTACTTTTTTTCCCTTACCATCTCTGCTTGGATTTCCAAGATCACAGGATATTATTTTCCTTCAGAATTTCTTCAGAAAGTGTTGCTTTAATGCTTAACGGGTTTTTTTGCTCACAAATTCAGTATGCAAGAGATAACACTTTATCTTTTTTAAATCCACCAAAATCTGACTCTGGAATTCCCTTCCTGCAAGATTGTTTGCAAATTTAACCTTAATTCTAATTAAGAATCTCCATAAAGTGTTCGATGAAGGTCACATCTAGAATCAAGATGTAGAGTAGACCTTTGAGAGCCACAGCCATTGGTTTACACTGGTAAATTTAGAGAAGCCCCTTTCAGTTTTCAGGTATTTTGCCATCTATGGAACATAGGGACCCTATGAACTTGGGACTCCAGTGGCTAGGATCTGATCTTCTTAGTTGTTCTATATGTATCCACATGGTCACTACACCAGGGATAACAAACATATCCCCTTATCTATCTTAGAGATTCTCTTTGACTGCAACAGCCTTCTTCCTCAAATTTCCCATTCTTGAACACCTGCCATTATCTCCTCATGTCTTTGACTACATTCATACAAGCTAAAATTCCTAAGGCAACAGCACACAAAACTGACTGCTTATCTGTGATGTGAAGAAGAGAAAAATCTGCAAGGAGAAAGATGCATATGCATATTAACCTTACCAGGAGCCCACTGTTTTTTGTCCCTCAACATTTATCATAATTTTGATCATACAGAAACATTTGATATGCCTTAGAAGGCAAGCTCCATTTTCAGAAGAACATGGAACAGGGAAGTGTGGGAGAAGAGCACTCAGAATGGCCAGCTGGGCATATATCCAGAGGGGACCTTAATTCAAAAAGACACATGCACCCTAATGTTCATAGCAGCACTATTTACAGTAGCCAAGACATGGAAACAACCTAAATGTCCATTGACAGATGACTGGATAAAGAAGCTGTGGTATATTTATACAATGGAATACTACTCAGACATAAAAAGAATAAAACAGTGCCATTTGCAGCAACATTGATAAATGAAATAAGCCAGAAAGAGAAAGAAAAATATCACATGATATCATTTATATGTGGAATCTAAAAAAAAAAAAAAAAAAAGACAAACGAACTTATTTACAAAACAGAAACAGACTCACAGACATAGAAAACAAACTTACGGTTACCAGAGTGGAAAGGGGGTGGGAAGGGGTAAATTGGGAGTTTGAGATTTGCAGATACTAACTAATATATATATAAAATAGATAAACAATAAGTTTATACTGTATAGCACAGGGAACTATATTCAATATCTTGTAATCTATGGTGAAGAAGAATATGAGAATGAATGTATGTATGTTCCTATGTGACTGAAGTATTGTGCTGTACACCAGAAATTGACACAACATTATAAACTGACTATACTTCAATAAAAATATATTAAAAAAAAAAGAATGTCCAGCTGGAGTGACAGGGCTCAGGAGCAGCTGTCACTTCTCCAAACCCAGGCCAACACATGTGGTACAATCTCATTCTCCTGTAGTGAGACCCAGACATGGCACACACCTCTGGACCACAAATAGAGGCTCCTCTTCTAACTTTAAATTGATGTACTTTCTTAAATATGAACCCAATGGGTAAAAATGATGTTTCAGCTCTGCCTGCTTTCAATAGGTGACAATAGTGTCACTAAGGACTCATAAATAAATGACATTATAAACAGGCTTTTGGAACATAACCTATTAGTATTTCTAGAATTTCTGCATTAGAGTTGCGCATAGGCACAAAATAAAAGACAAACATAATTTATTTTTGTGCTTTTTCCCTTTCTTCTAATTCTTTCCTTATCTTCTTTTCCCTATCCCAAATTACTTAGTGGTAGATATCACATTTTTAGAGTGATATCTATGAATAGTGAAAAGTTAGAGCATAATGAATCACTTCATAAGCTGGAGATAATGGATCAAAATGAGAGAGTTCAGCAAAGGGAAGAACAAAGAGTTTGGATAGAAAACAATGGGGAAAATGGATATACAAAGAGAAAGAGCCAAAGTATAGGAAGAGAGAACATTCTTTGTAGAAGGACCTGAGAAGTGACAATATGCTGGATGGCCCCAGCTTCTTTCTGGAAGCCTTCTCAGTGCTGTTTGGCTGATGTCTGTTTTTGTGGAGCACAGTACAACAGTCAGCGTTTTTCAAAAGAGCCCCAGTTAAATTTTGTATTCTCTTATTGCCTTCTTGAAGTTCCTACTCTCATTTTTGTTTTCTTTGTAATGTGATATGACTTTTTCACTTACAGATTATATCCATACATTAGACCTGTGGTATCATTGAGCTAAAATTAGAAAAATTGCAAACTTTGACAGTAATGATATCTTGAATAATAAAGCAAACAGACATACAGAATTTATAATGCTTTAAGTAGTTTATACATAAATGCACCTAATCCTTTCAGTATGAGATAGATATGATCATCATCCCCATTTACAGATGAAGCAAACACAAAAGCATAAAGAACAAAGCAATGGAGGATTTAAAACTAGACAGTCTAGCTGTTAAGTGTCCATATGCTTATCCTCTCTGCTACACATCCCACTGTTTTGAAAATGGACACTAAAGAGCATATCATTTGATAGCACTTAAAAAAGTCTTATTTTGTCTTTACAAAATTACAGCCAGTCCTAAACCCTACATGTTTACCTTGAGTGCTTTTTATAATAGTTCTAGAATGAGCAATGGTCTATGGGCTACTGTAGACTCATATCATTTGCACAAGACTTTGTTTCTGATTCCTATCTTGTCCTTTCCCTTCAGTTTTATGCTCAACTTTTATGTTACTTCCCTAGAACTGCTGTAACCAATTACCCCAAATTTGGTAGCTTACAACAACAGAAAATTGTTTTTCACAGTTTTACAGGTCAGAAGTTGAAAATTAGTGCCAGGCAGGGATGGTTCTTTTTCAAGGTTCTATGGGAGAATCTGTTCCTCTCTCCTAGCTTCTGAGGGCAGCTGGCAGTCCTTGGCTTTCCTTGGTTTATAGCTACATAATACCACTCTCTGCCTGCCTCTGTCTTCTCATAGCTTTCATCTTTGTGTGTGTTTGTCTCTCAAATCTTTCTGTCTTAGGGGCATTTGTCATTGGATTCAGGGCCTATGCTAAGGGAGACTCATCTTGAGATCCTTAACTTAATCAATCTTCAAAGACGGTTGTTTACAAATCAGGCGACATTCACAGGTACTAGGGGTTAGGACTTGGTCATGTCTATTTTGGAGGCCATTGTTAAACTGACTTCTACCCACTAATTCTACTATTCAATCCTCTTTTTACTCCTTTAATATTTAGTAGATTGACCGTATTTATGTTAAAAATTCAATGTGCTACTAATAAACCAATAAACACTCACACGTTATGCAAGTTCTTGAGTCTGAGTCTACTGACAAATATATCATGGTCTCAGAGTAGCCTGGGGTCTCCAAAATAACTTTGCTGGCTCTAGATGTGGTTGTCTCCATGAAGTTGTTCCCTATCACTGATATCTGGGTTAGAATGCATAACAGGTACTGCACCAGCTCTAGTAATATTGATTCCTGTGATATTATAATAGGGAAAAAAATTTGGTTTATGCTGAGGTTCTCATAATTGGTGTTTGACCTAACCTCTATTCAACTTAGCTTCTTAAGACTTGACTGTGTGGACAGGTATATTGTGATAGATTTTCTCTGATATAAAGTATAATTTTCATACATCCACTGTTTGAGTTGCTGTGACCTGGACTTTGATGTAAAGGTAGTAGAATGATTTAGGAAAAACAGCATTGTTTTAGAGGCTAGAAGACATATTATAGTGCTAGTTCTTTCACCTACTAGAAATTTGACCTTGGAAAACAAAGTATTTAAAACCTTGTTTCCTCATCTCAAAAATGAAGACTGATGGTATCTGCTCTAACTCTGTTTTATGAAGATCTAATGAAATAAAGTACTGTAGAAATGTGAGGTGTTACTTTTTTAATTAAATGAATGCAATGAATTTACATTTTACAAAGTTGGATATGCCATCTCTATGTCTTAAATCCCTCAAGGCCTCAGACCATAAGGATGCCCTATTTTTATGGGAGAATCCTATCCAGTTGTAATTAGCCCATAGAAAAGTAGACATGAAATGGTGAGACAGTAAGACAAAGTTGGATATGTCAGAGAAGGTTGCTTGAGAGTGTTATATTAGAACTATCCTAGAATGTGAGCCTTAGACAAGTGAGAATATTTCAAAAGTTAGAATTCATCTGGAAGATGCTCTCTTCCATTAAATTATAACCCTTTCACCAGGGAGACCTTAGGAGCTCAGAGCAAGAAGGAAAGATGATATGAAAAAAGAGATGACATTCTTGTAATCGTGAATTTTATAGTAGGTATTTTTCAGAACATTTGAAAGGGATAAGGACTTTAAAAGTATATTCAGTGAGCTTGCGCTTTGGTAAACATAAGTAGATTGTATAGTATGTATAGTATGTTAGAAAGGAGTAAGTGGGGTAGATTAAACAGCAGCAATAACACAACAGTAAAACTTAGAACTAGTAAGGGGGACTGGAAGCGCAGGAATTGGGGTGCAGAAGAGTAATTTTAAGTAGGATGATCAGGATCGTCCTCATTGGCAAGTTGAAAACCAAACAAAATTTGAAGAAGGTAAAGGAGAAAACTGTATCTATATGATATAAGAACATTTCAGGAAGACAGAACAGCCAAGTCCAATGGCTCAAGGCAGAAACATAACTGATGTTCTAAAGGAAAAGCATGGCAGAGAGGTAAGGTGGGGAACACTCACCCTTAGCTACTGTTCTCTCTCTTTGTTTGATAATCTCTTTGCTGTCATCATCATATTCAAATCTGAGCTCTAATTTACCTAAGCCATCCCATTACTAAATCTCAATATATGTACCTATATTTTACATGTAAAATATATTATTTGGGTATATTTACTATGTAAGTATATGTAATATATAAATACATGTACACATAAATAAGTGTGTATAATGTTTTGATTATACTATATATATGGGGTTCTCTTGTATGTGACTCTGTTTTTATCTTACTGCCTTTAGAATTCTCTATGTTTTACTTTTGCCATTTTAATTGATACATCTTGGTGTGGGTCTTTTTGGGTTCATCTTGTTTGGGACTCTCTGTGCTTCCTATATCTGGATATTTGTTTCCTTCTTCAGGTTTTGGAAGCTTTCAGCCATAATTTCATTAAATACATTTTCTACCCCTTCTCTCTTGCTTCGTTTTCTGAAACCTCTGTGATATGAATGTTAATACACTTGATCTTGTCTTAGAGGTCCCTTAAACTATCTTCATTTTATGTAATTTGCTTTTCTTTTTGCTATTCTGGTTGGGTAATTTCCATTATTCTATTTTCCATATCTCTTATGCACTCTGTATCACCTGATCTGCTGTTAATTTTTTCTAGAACATTTTTCATTTTAGTTATTATATTCTTCAGCTATGACTGGATCTTTTTTGTAGTTTTTTGGTTGAAATTCTCACTGTGTTCATCTACATTTTACCCAAGTTCAGTTTGCATTTCTACTAACATTCCTTTGAACTCTTTATCAGGTAAATTATTTATTTCTATTTCACTAGGTTTTTTTTTTTTATAGGTTTTTCTTTTTCTCTCATTTGGAACATATTTCTGTCTTTTTATTTTGCTTACCTTTCTCTGTCTCTATGAAATTAGATGAAACAGTTACCTATCCTGTTCTTGAAGGCATGTCTTTGTGTGGGAGCTTCCCTATTCTGGCTGTATGTGCCTAGTGGCTTTGGTGGGAGACTTGGATCTGCATTGAGCATAGGCCATGTCTTCCAGCAAGGTGCACTGGCAGCCACTGCCTTGGTGGGATGTAGGGTTGGAGTTAGAGGAGCTAGAGCCAGAGCCAGGTGCAAGCCCTGGCTTTTCCTATACTCAGTGGCAGTCACTGCCCTATTGGGATTGGGTGCAAGTCCCGAGGGGCTGGATCAGAAGTTTTGAGGAAGTTAGGTTACGCCAAAGTACGATGGAAGTCTTTGCATTTGTTTGGGGTGTGGCCAGAGCCCAAGGATTTGGGACTGCATGTCTGTGCTGATTTTACTTTTCCTGGTGAGTGTGACTTGGTTACAGAGTGGGTCTGAGCTGGAGGGATTGGAGACATACTACTGAACTAATTTTCTCCCTCAAATATGTATTCATGCTGGCAATGACTGCCTTCACCCTAGTTAGAGGCAGTGCTAGGGCCTAACCTGTCTCTGTTCTCTTGAAATGTACACACCCTTGTTGGTAACGACTGCCTTTGCCTCAGTTGGGAGCAGCACTGGAGCAAGAGGTGCTCGACCAAGAGCCTGGTGTGGGCTGGTGGGCCTGCTGGGGCAGGCATGGCAAGCTGACCAGAGCACCAGGCAGTTTTCAATCTGTTGCCTCCATAGTGTAACTGGGAGACATCAAATTTGTATGTGGGCTCTTCCAGAGCAGGGTCTCTGTTTCTTACAGCTCTCAATAATTCACATGGGTTTTAAAACCAGCTAGGGGGCTCATTTTCCCAGTGTTGGACCCCAGGCCTGGGTGCCTAGTATGTGGCTTAAACCCCTCACTTCCCAAGGAGGATACCTGAGCCTGTGATATCCTCTTTCTCTTCTGAGTCCCCTGCTGGGGGTGCAGGCCCAGACTGTATCAGTTCTCCTCTCTTCCTACCAGACTTCATGTGGATCTTTCTTTACAGCCTTGATTGCGGAAGAGCTGTTCTGCTAATCTTCAGGTCGATTTCAACATGAATTGTTCTCTATGTACTTTTAGTTTTGATGTGTCCGTGAGGGGAGCTGAGCTCAGTGTCCTCCTGCTTCTTCATCTTTCAGATGTCTCTTTAAACTCTTCTACTTTCCAAATCCTGAGCTGTCTTTCAGTTGAGACACTGAATATTATAACGAAAAAATGCTTTTTCCTCATTCGATGTGTTTCCAAACAAGTTTTAAGAAACATTTACTTTTTTATTACTGTGAAAATGATGCTCAGTGAACTCCTGGTGTTAATATTCTTTCCTCCCTCTTTATCAAATGGTAAATTTCTGGTATATAGATTTCAGCTACAGTGATAGTGTGAGTTCTTAACTGCACAAACTTGATGACTTTATTTGGCAATGGAAAGGACAATAAAAATGTCAAACCTCCCTCTAATTTTATTTGTATGAAAACACTCTTTTCATCTGAATATAAAGGAAATAAAATATTCTTAAAGCTAAAGTAGGGATAAATCCTGGCCTAATAGCTTAAAGAACAATACTGTCCTCTGTGGAGATTCACATCCATAAGAAAGCTTTAAATGCTCAGTTACTTTCCTTATATATTTGAAATAACATTGAGATAGTGAAAAAGAACTCCAAAATACATAGCACAGGGAAATATACACAAAATCTTATGGTAGCTCACAGAGAAAAAAATGTGACAATGAATATATATATGTTCATGTATAACTGAAAAATTGTGCTGAACACTGGAATTTGACACAACATTGTAAAATGATTATAAATCAATAAAAAATGTTAAAAAAAGAACTCCAAAATATAAATGTTTATGCCTAATCATGAAATGACAAATCTAAAAAAAAATTAATATTTTTTTTCTCAGAATGTCTAGAGATTTTAATTAGTGATTTCTGAGTTGGCATGAAGGAAAAAAACCAGTTTTCTGAATGTTGGTCTTCTTGCAGAATCGAATTAAATTTTTCAATTGTAATTTTTATGCAATAGTTAAGTCAATTTTAGGCTCAAATTATTTGAGTACTTTATTTATGTGGTTGTTCCTAATTTCTAATCTGAAATTGAGGAAGATTTTTCCCAAATATATATATTTCTGTCTAGAAGAAATGTATTTATCAGATAGCCATAGTCTCTAAACTCCTGTCTATTTCAAAGGAAAGTTGCCATTAGGCACAGATATTTTTTATTCTTCTTTTATATCATCAAAATTTCTAAATCTACTCTGGGAACATAAACGTTAAAATTATTTGGTTATCCTGGAATTCTGGCACCTGGAGCAGGTGGTGCAAGTAGGTTCAACTTCCACTTGTGTTAAAGTAGAAACAAATAATGTCAACTATCATAGTAAATTCTGTATGGATAGAAAAATATGCCTCCCTGTTAGAATCTTGAAAAGTAATCAACTGATCCCCACAATTCTTGTAGTGAATTCAATGGTGTCTTAATGCAGTGGGTAGGATTAGGGCATGGGAACATTTTTTTGACATGATGTTCTCTGGGGAATTTAACTTTATTCCTGACATAAGTACTGAATGATAAGAGAGTCAATACCTTCGCCTCTTCAAAATGTGATATAATTTTTACAACTGTACAACCTCATCTTAGTTTGAAATCTAAGATTTTGCATATGTAATGTGACAGCTAGTTATAAAATGGAAAATATTTTAAGTCAAATTTGTTGACAGTGGTAATGTGAAATTTGCATGATCCATCTTTTAAGTTATAATACTGTATTTGGCAACAAATATATATTTTTTTGCTTTTGCATTTTGTGATGTCACCTGTAGTCATCTGTCTGATAGAATTCTAAAATTATTTATTATTCTGGTTTCTAGCTCTGTCCAGATGTTTAGCTACAGGGCAGCGTTACTGCCCAGATTAGTACAGCTGGTTAGAAGACACTGTGCTAAATATGTAGAGCATCTGTGGTTTGTCTTGGGAGGTTGAATTTCAATTAATTGTGCGGCTAACTTACAAAGATCTTGCTTCTCAGTTCAACTGACTATGGAACAGAACTAATTTTAAAAGCTAAGAATAAATAGTATAACAGAAAAAAATTTAAAAACCAAATACCCCAGACTATATAAATAGACTGAAAATAAATAGTTAAATAAAATTATACTGTTTTTCTACATGGAAAGCATGTCTATTTTCAATACTGACAGAAGAAAATAGGACATATTTGTAAGATTACCTGAAAACTAAACTCTTTGATTTCATTAAGAATTTAGTTTGAGAGGTCACCATTTCTTCCTGTGTCCTGTCCACTTTAGTGTTTACTTTTATATAAGGGAAAAAAATTTGAGTCAAAAGTAATCATTCCAACCACAATATACTGAGCCAAAATTAATCAGACAGCAACTACAGCTTATACCACTTATGATTACAGTTATGATGTTTAGAT